>NW_016937418.1:0-766 GCF_001483705.2 Eufriesea mexicana
GTATTTCTTTGACTTCTGTGCTATACACTGCTATACGGTGAATTTCAGCCTTCTACATTGCTCTACTATACTCTGCTGGAATCTGAGGAGGCGAGCAATAGCGGTTGTGGCACGTCAGGTTGAGTTATCTTACGCTTGGTTAGGCTTGGTTAGGTTATGTTTGGTTAGGTTAGCTTTGACCGACGCGCTATACTAGCTATACTCTGTCATTTAGTAGATATTTGTGTTCTACTCTCCTCTGCTATATTCTGCTTGGCAATGGGGAAGCATGGGGCTGCGATCGCGGCAGGCAACATTGAGTTATGCTACGTTCGGTTAGGTTAGGTAACGTCTGGTCATGTTAGGATATCTATGGCGTTTGAGCTATTCACTGCAATGCGGTGGGTTTCTGCGCTCTATTGTGCCTTAGTACATTCTGTTTGTCTCTGGGGATGCCAGGAATATCAGTTACGGCGCGTTAGGATTCGTTAGGCTACGTTTGCATAAGGTACGTTTTATTATGTGAGGAAAGAATACCTTAGACTTTTGTGCCATACACTGCGATTCGGTGGATTCCTGCGATCTACATTGCTCTAATGATCCCTGGCTGTCTCTGGGCAGGCGAGCAATAGCTGTCATGTGGCGTTTGGTTTAGCTATGTTACGTTTGATTACGTTGGGTTATGCTATGTTTGGTTACGATAGCCACGACTTTCATGCTATACACTGTTAATCGGAGTATTTCTGTGACCTACAGTGCTCTACTACATTCTGCTTTGCTATGGGGA
>NW_016937419.1:0-1153 GCF_001483705.2 Eufriesea mexicana
GAAATCCACCGCATTGCAGTGAATAGGACAAATGCCATATATATCCTAACATAACCTGAAATAGTCTAACAAAACCAAACGCAGCATAACTCAATATAACGAGCAGCAACCACTGCTCCTTGCCTCCCCATAGCCATGCGCAATGTAGTAGAGCACAGTAGATCACAGAAGTACACCGAATAACGGTTTATTGCACGAAAGTCAAAGCTACCGTAACCAAACTTAACCTAACCTGACCTAACACCTAACGAAACCTAACTTAGCTCAAACTAGCGTGCCGCGAACACTATTGCTCGCCTCCACAGAGTCGAGCATAGTGTAGTAGATCAATGTAGAGCGCAGAAATCCACCGAGCAGCTGTGTATGTTTCAAGAGATGAGGATACCCCGACCTAACCTATGCAAACGTAGCGTAACTGTCAATAGCGTGCCGTGACCACTGCTCCTGGCGAGCCTAGTTACGAGCAATAGTGTTCGTAGCACATTATTTTGAGTTAGAATATGTTTGGTTGTGTTAGGTTGGGCTAAGTTTGGTTAATGTTGCTTCGACTATCCTGCTATACCCAGTTATTCCGTGGATTTCTGTGATCTACTGTGTTCTACTGTATTCTGCTGAGCACTCGGCTTGCCAGGAGCAGCGGTCACGGCACGCTATTGACAGGTACGCTACGTTCGTATAGGTTAGAATATGTCAGGGTATCTACGGCTTTTGTGCTATACGCTGCTATTCGGTGGATCTCTGCGTTCAGCATGGTTCTACTATACTCTGCTCGACTCAGGGGAGTCGAGCAATACTGATCCAGGTACGATAGATTGAGTAATGTTACGATTATATTGGCCAGGTTAGGTTATATTTGTTTACAGAAGTTTTGACTTTCGTGCTATACAGTGTCATTTGCTGGATGTATGAGATTTACCTTGCTCTAGTACACTCTGCTTGTCATTGTGGACGCAAGCAGTAGTGGTCTCGTCATGTTAGGTTGAGCTAGGTTACGTATGGTTATGTTTGGTTTACCTAGGTTAGGACACGCTACTTTGTCTTTTGAGCTACACACCGCTATTCGGAGGGTACCCGCGCTCTCACGTGCAACAATAAGCTCTGCCTGCCTCTGGGGTGGCCAGTTATAGTGGTCCCGGCACGTCAGGTTCAGTAA
>NW_016937420.1:0-703 GCF_001483705.2 Eufriesea mexicana
CATAGCATAACCTTACCCAACCTAATCAAACGTAGAATGACTGAAACTGATATGCCGCCACCATTATTGCTGTCCTTTCCAGAGTCGAGCAGAATATGGCTGAGCACGGCAAAACGCGGAAATCGAACGCATAACAGCGTATACCTCGAAAGACGAACCTTTTCAAACATAACCGAAGCAATTGTAGCCTAACCAAGCGTAGCCTAACACAACCTAACGTGCCGGGACCACTGTTGCTAGCGTCTCCAGGGTCGTGACAGGGTCGTGCAGATCTTATTGGGGCATTGTAGAGCGTAGGAATCCACCGAGTAGTAGCCTATCGCACAAAAGTCAAAACCATCCTAATCAAGCTTATGCTATACTAACCAAACCAAACGAAGCATACCTGAACCGAACATGCCGCGACGACTATTGCTTTCCTCCCCAGCGATAAGCAGAGCATATTTAAGCAAATTAGAGCGCGGCATTCCAGAGAATGGCAGTGCGTAACACAATGGTCAAAGCCAGCTCAACCAAACCAAGCATAACCTAACATGACCAAACGAAATCGAACGCAACCTAACGTGCCGCGACCACTAACACTGGCCTCCCCAGAGTCGAGCGGTGTATAGTAGACCAAAGTATATCGCAAGGATCCACCGAAAAGCAGTTAATAGCAAAAAAAACTAAAGCCATCCTAGCCAAACCTGGCCTAGCCTAACCT
>NW_016937421.1:0-1090 GCF_001483705.2 Eufriesea mexicana
TAATTGCAGACCATGGCACTAAAGTCAAAGCTATCCTCTGCTAACCTAACCAACCGTAACATAACCAAACTTAACATAACTCACACCAACCTGCCGAGGCCGCCATTGTTGCTCTCGCCAGAGCCAAGCTGCACATACCAGAGCAGTGTAGAGCGGCGATATGCACCGAGTATCAGTGTACAATACAAAAGTTAAAGCCATCGTGACCAAACTTAGCCTGACCCTACCTAACCGAACGTAACCTGACTCAAGGTAACGTGCAAAGGGAACTATTGCTGGCCTTCCCATAGTCAAGCAGAATGTACTAGAGCACAGCAGAGCGCAGAATGCCACGTAACAGCAGACTATAGCACTAAGGTCAAAGCTGCTATCCTCCGGATAGCGGTGTATGGCACAAAAGCCACATCCACCCTATCCTAACATAACCAGCTGTAACACTACCAAACGCAGCCCAACATAGTCTGTAGCGCCACGACCACTATTGCTGGCTTCCCCACAGGCAAGCAGTATATGATACCGCACAGTAGAGCACACAGGTTCATAGGATGGCAGTGTATAGCACGAAGGTCAAGGACAACCTAACCTATCGCTAACACACCAAACAGAACCAAACGTAAACTAACACAGTCTAGCGCGCCGCGGCCACTATTTCTGCAATTCCCAGAGCGAACCATGCAATATACGATCACAGTAGAGCGCACAAATCCACCGAATGGCAGTGTACAACACAAGAGTCGTTGCTGTCCTGTCCTAACATTGCCAAACGTGACCTAACCAAACGCAGCCTTACTCAATCTAACGCGCCGGCGCCACTATTTCTGGCCTCCGCAGCTCCAGGCGGAGAAAATTAGAGCTCAGTAGAGCGCAGAAATCCACCGAATAGCAGTGCATATCATAAAAGTCAAAGTTAATCGAATAGCAGTGCATATCATAAAAGTCAAAGTTATCCTGTCTTAACCTAACCAAACGTAACCCAAGCGAACGTAGCCTAACCGTTCCTAAAGTGCCGGGACCTCTAAGAAACGTGACCCAAGCGAACGTAGCCTAACCGTTCCTAAAGTGCCGGGACCTCTATTTCTGCCCCTCTCAG
>NW_016937422.1:0-834 GCF_001483705.2 Eufriesea mexicana
ATACAATGGCAGCGTATAAAACAAAAGTCAATGATATCCGAGCCTAACACAAACAAACCTAACTTAACCGGACTCCACATACCTCAACTTAGCGCGCCGCAACCACTACTTCCGGCTTCCCAGAGCAAAGCAGAGAATATTAAGGCGCAGTAGAGCGCAGAAATCCACCGAACTTCAGTGTGTAGGACAAATGTCAAAGCCATCCTAGCCGAGCCTAACCAATCGTTAGATAACCATGCATAACTTAACACAGCGTGACGTGCAGATACCACAGTTGTTGCCCTCCCCAGAGGCAAGCAGAGAATATTAGAGCAGACAGCAGCTCAGAAGTCTACCGAAGTGCAATCTATAACAGGAAAGACGAAGTGTATTCAAATCTAACCCAAACTAACATATCCACTAACTAAACCTAACGCGCCGAGACCACTATCACCGGCCTCCCTAAAGTCGACCATAGTACAGAAGTACAATGTGGATCGTAGAAATACTCCGAACAGCGGTGCATAGCACAATAGTCAAATATATCCCATCCTAACCTGACCAATCGTGACATTACCGAACGCAGACCAACACCACCTAACGTGCCATGAGGACAATTGCTTGCCTCGCTACAGTCGGGACGAGTATAGTAGAACACTGTAGAGCGCAGAAAGCCAAAGATAGCAATGTATGGCACAGAAGTCAAAGATATCAGGACCTAACCAGACCGAAGCTAAGCTAACCAAACGTTGAGTAACTCAATCTAACGTGCAGCGAACACTATTGCTGGCCTTCCTAGGCCATGCAGAACATATTAGAGGAGAGTTGGGCGCGGATAGCCATAGAATCGTAGTG
>NW_016937423.1:0-644 GCF_001483705.2 Eufriesea mexicana
ACTGCAATGCAGTGGATTTCTGCGCTTTACTGTGCCCTAGTACATTCAGCTTGCCTCTGTGATGGCCAGCAATAGTGGACACGCCATGTTAGGTTGTGTTATGTTACGTTTGGCTATATTATGTTCGGCCGGGTAAGGATAGGCTGCTTTGACTTTTGCGCTGTTCACTGCTATTCGGTGCATTTCTGCGCTCTAGTGTGCATTAAAATGATCTGCTTGCCTCTGGGGAGGTCAGAAATGTTGGTCTCGACACCACATGCTTAGTTACTCTATGTTTGGGTAGGCTACGTATGGCCAGGTTATGTTAGTGTATGTCTGACTCTTGTGCTATGCACCGCAATGCGGTGGATTTCTGCGCTTTGCTGCGCTCTAGTGCATTCTACTCGGATCAGGGGGGCCAGCAGTAGTGGCCTCGGCAAGTTATGTTGAGTTGTGCTTCGTTCGGTTTGGTTCGGTTGGGTCAGGATAGGTTAGGATATTCTTAGCTATGCGCTTTACACTGCAACGCCGCGGATTTCCGTAATACACTGTGCTCTAGTTCATTCTGCTTGGCCCCTTGGCGGCCAGCAGAATTGGTTGCAGCTCGTTAGGTTGAGTTACATTACGTTTGGTTATGTTAGGTTACGTTGAGTTTGGCTATGGTA
>NW_016937424.1:0-2350 GCF_001483705.2 Eufriesea mexicana
AGGAGTCCACATAATAGCAGCGTACAGCACAAAAGTCGAGGACACCTTAACAAAACCTGGCATGACCTAACCTAGTCAAACGCAGCATAAATCAGCATAACGTGCGGCTACCGCTGTTGATGGCTTTCGTGGTGACAGGCAGAGCATATTAGAACACATTAGTGCTCAGAGATCCACCGAACTGCAGTCTAGAGCACAAAAGCTAAATATAAGCTAACCTAGCCTGACCTTACCTAACCAAACCAAACGCAGTGAAACAAGGCATGACGTGACGACACCAATACTTCTGACCGCCCCAGATACAAGCATATCGTATTAGGGCACACCATAGCGCAGAAATTAACCGTATATAAGTGAATAGCACAAAAGTCAAGGTAGCATATCCAGACCAAGCCAAACGTAAGACATTCAGACATAGCCTAACACAACCTAACACGGCGAGACCACCATTGCTGGCCTCCACAGTGTCAAGCAGAATGAACTAGGGCACAGTGGAGCGCAGAAATCCACCGCATTGCTGTGAATAGCACAAGAGCCGTAGATATCCTAACATAACCTGACCTAATCTAACCAAACCAAACGCAGCATAAGCCAACATGACGTGACGCTACAACTGCTACTGGCCCCCTGGTGCAGCGCAGTGTGTAGCAGAGCACAGTTGAGCGCAGAAATCCGCCAAACAGCGGTGTACAGCACAAAATTGCAAAGCAATCCTCCCCAACCTTAACATAATCTAACCCGACCAAACGTAACCTACCTCAAACATTCGAGCCTAGACCACTATGGCTGAGCTCCTCAGAGCCAACCGGAATGTAATAGGGCACAGTAGATGGCCAAATACGCCACATTGCAGTGCAAAGCACAATAGGAGAAGATATCACAACCTGTCCGAGCCTAACATAACCTAACCGATCGTAGCCCGACTCAACATAACGTGGCGATAGCTCAATTCCCGGCTTTCCCAGAGCCAAGCTGAACATATTATAGCAGAGTAGATCGCAGAAATCAACGGAATAGCAGTGTTCAGCACAAAATTCGAGGCTATACTCTCCTAACGCAACCATTCGTAACATAACCAAACTCAACTTAACTAAAACTAGCGTGCCGCGACCGCTATGGTTGACCTCCCCAGAGCAAAGCAGAACATATTACAGGAGAGGAGAGTGCCAAGATCCATTGACTCGCAGTGTATAGGAGAAAAGTCGAAGCCTTCGAAGCCTAACCCAGGCAAAGGTGACCTATCCAAACGAAGCCTAACCCAACATAACGAGACGCGACAACTATTGTAGGACGCCCCAGAGCCAGGCAGAATGGGGTAGAGCACAGTAGAGCGTAGAAGTCCATATAATCGCAGTACACAGCACAATAGTCGAAGCTACCCAATCCTAACATAGCCGAAGGTAACATAACTGAACGTAGCGTAACTCAACCTAACGCGCCGAGACCACTGTTGCTTGCCACCACAGAGCCAAGCAGAATATACTGGAGCACACTAGGGCGAAGTGATCCACCGCATTGCAGTGCGTAGCACAAACGACAAATATACCATGACCCAGCCTGTCCTAACCCCGCCAAGCCAAGCGCAACCTAACTAAAGATAACGTGCCGGGGATAATATTGCTGGCATCCAGAGAGGGAAGCAGGGCATATTAGAGCAATGTAGAGCGCCAAAATCAACCAAATAGCAGTGTATAACGTAAAAGTTAAAGCAACCATATCCATACCGAACCTAACGTAACATAATCAAGCGTTATCCATCTCAACATAACTCGCCGAGACCACTGTTTCTGGCCTCCCCAGAGACAAGCAGAACATACTAGATCACAACAGAGCGCAGAAATCCACCGAAAGCAGCCTATACTACGAAAGTCGAAACAAAGCAAACCTATCCCACGGTAACGTAACCTAAGCAAGCGTAGCCTGACTCAGCCGAACGTGTCAAGACTACTCTTACTGGCCACGACAGGGCCGAACGGAGTATAGGAGAGCAACGTAGAACGTAGAAGGCCACCATATAGCATTGTATGGCGCAAAAGTCAAAGACATCATAACATAGCCTGACCTAACCAAACCAAACCAATCGTGGAATAACTAAACCTAACGATCCGCGACGTTTGTTGCTGGCCTCCTCAGAGTCAAGCAGAATATATAAGAGCACAGTGGAGCGCAGAAAACCACCGAATAAACGTGTACAACACAAAAGTCGAAAGCATCTTAACCAAACGTTACCTAACCTGATATAGCCAAACGTAACCTAACTCAGCCTATCGTCCCGAGACCGCCATTACTGGTCTCCCCAGTGTCGAGCAGAGTATAGTAGAGCAATGAAGAGAGCAGAAGTTCACCGAAT
>NW_016937425.1:0-1554 GCF_001483705.2 Eufriesea mexicana
TCAAACATACGCTAACTCAACACTTCGTGCCGCGACCACTATTGCTGGTCTCCCCACGGGCAATCAGAATATAGTAGGTCACAGTGGAACGTAGAAATCCACCGCAAATCAATGTGTACCACGAAAGTCATATCTATCCAGGCCTAACGCAAGCTAGTGTAACGTAGCCAAACGGAGCCTAATTCAACATAACCGCCCGAGACCACAATTAATGGCCTTCCCGGAGTCGAGCAGAGTACAGTAGAGCGACGTAGGTTGTAGAAATCCACCGAACACCAGTGCATAGCACAAAGGTCAAATCTAGCCTCCCCTTGCCTATCCAAACGTAATATAACGAAACGCAACCTAGCTTAACCTAGCGTGCCGATGACGATGTTGCTGACCTCCCCAGAGACCCCGAGAGTCAAGCAGAATATACCAGAGCAGAACACAGCGTATTAATCCACCGCATTGAAGTGTACAGCACAAGAGTGGAAGCTATCCTATCCTAACCGAACCGAACGTAATATAACCAAACGTAACATAACTCTGACAAACGTACCGAGACCAATACTGCTGTCCTTCTCATAGCCAAGCAGAGTATGCTAGAGCACAGAAGAGCGCAGAAAGCCGCCGAATGGCAGTGTATAGCACAAAAGTCAAAGCTATACTGTCTTAACGTAGTCAAGCGTAACATGGGCAGAAGTAACGTAACAAAAACTGACGTGCTACGTCGGCTACTGCTGGCCTCACGTGAGCTAAGCAGAGTACAGCAGACGGAGAACGCTGCAGTTCTCCGGATGGCAGAGCATAGGACATAAGTCAAAGCCCTTTTAACAAAACATAACTAATGCTACCATAACCGAACGCAACATAACCCAACCAAACGTGCCGAGAGCACTACTGCTGGCGTCCGCAGAGACAAGAATGTGTGATAGCGCACCGAAGTGCGCAGATGTCCATAGAATAGCAGTGTGTATCACAGAGGTCGAAGTTATCCTAACCCAGCACATCGTAGCCTAACGCAGCCTAACGTAATCCAACCCATCATAACGTGCCGCGACCACTATTGCTGGACGTCCAGAGACGAGCAGAGCATACTAGAACAATGTAGAGCGCTGAAAACCTCCCACTATAGGAGCATAGTACAAAAGTCAAGGCTATCCTATCCTAATCTAACCGAACATATCATTACGGTACGTAATAAACCTCAAACTAACGCGCCGAGGTCACTGTATTACTTGCCCCCAGATCCAACCAGAACATACTAGAACAAAGTAGACCGCCGAAAGCCGCCGAAAACAGTGTATACCACGTAAGTCAAAGGTATGCAGACCTAACACAAACTAACATAACCAAACCAAATGTAGCCTAACTCAACCTAACGTGCCGAAACCACTATTACTGGCCTCCCCATGCATCAGCAGAGTATAGTAGAGCAGCGTAGAGAACAGAAATCCACCGGATTTCAGTGTACATCGCAAAAGTCAATGCTATCCTCTCCTAACCAATCCAAACGTAACATAAGCAAACGTAGCTAAATTAACCTAACATACCGAGACCACTATTTCTGGC
>NW_016937426.1:0-271 GCF_001483705.2 Eufriesea mexicana
CCACTCACATATCCATACATCCATACATCCATACATACGTCAATACATACATCGATACATACTATCATACGTTCATTCGACCATACTTCCATACATACATCCTTAGATCCATCCACATATACATCCATACATACATCCATACTTCCACCAATACAAACTTCCGTTCATTCGTCCATCCATACTCCAATCTATACATGCACTCAAATACCCATACAGCCATCCATCCGTACGTCCATCCATCCATACATCCATCCTTCCATACATCCATCCA
>NW_016937427.1:0-550 GCF_001483705.2 Eufriesea mexicana
ACAAATTATCCTATCCTAGCAAAACGTTACGTAACCGAACGTAACCTAACACCCCCTAGCATGAAGAGAACACAATTTCCCGGCCACCACAAAAGCAAGCAGAACCCACTAGAACACAGTAGTGCGCAGAAACCCGCCGCACTGCAGCGCACAGCGCAAAAGTCGACGATGTCATTACCTAAGCCGACAAAACCTAACCAAGCCAAACGTAACCAAACGCAACCTAACCTGCCGAGATCACTATTGCTGGCCTCCCCAGAGCAGAGCAGAAAATATTAAAACGCAGTAGAGCGCAGAAAGCCGCGGAAGGCAGTGCACCGCACAATAGTCTGAGCTATCATACCCTAACCTCACCAAACGTAACATAACCGAACGTAGCGTATCTCAAACTAACGTGGCGAGATCACCGTTGCTGGCAACAACAGAGCCAAGCGGAACATACTATAGCACACTGCAGCGCAGAAGGCTACCGAATGATAAAAGTCGAAGCTATCCTATCCTAATATATCCAAACTTATCATAACCAAACGTTACATAACTCAACCTAACG
>NW_016937428.1:0-271 GCF_001483705.2 Eufriesea mexicana
GGTTAGGCTGGATTTCGTTAGGTTAAGTTAGGTTAGGTTTGGTTAGGTTATGTTAGGTGAGGTGAGGTCACGTTACGCCCGGTTAGGCAGGTCAGTTTAGGTTGGGTAATGTTCGGTTACGTTAGGTTAGGTCAGGTTAAGAGAGGTCATGTCACGCCCGGTTAGGCCAGGTCATGTTTGGTTAGGTTAGGTTAGGTTACGTTCGATCTGGTCAGGTCACATCAGCTTATTTTCGGATAGGTTAGTTTAGGTTACGTTGGGTTAGGTTCGG
>NW_016937429.1:0-507 GCF_001483705.2 Eufriesea mexicana
TCAATAAAATTGAATCTGCCAGGCACATTCTATATCATTGCAATGTCTATTGCACGCCAATAGTATCTAAACTCTTTATTTATGCATGAAAGGAGGCCCATCACGATAATAGTCGAAACTGTCAATAAAATTGAACTTTCCAGCCAGATTCCAGTGCATTGCAATGGCTGTAACACGCCAATGCAATCTTCCCTCCTTATTTTTGCGAGAAAGTTAACTCACTACGATATTAGCCGAAAATGTCAATAAAATTGAATTTTCCATGCATATTCTATAGCATTGCGAAGGCTATAGCAACGAAATAGAATCATTCATCCTTTTTTATGCAAGAAAGTTAGCTCACCTCGATATTAACCAAAATGTCAATAAAAGTGAATTTCCCAACCACATTCTATATCATTGCAACGTCTATAGCATGCTAATAGATAATAGCATCTAAACTAATTATTTATGGAAGATAGACAGCTCACCACGATATTAGTCCAAGCTGTCAATAAAATTGAACTC
>NW_016937430.1:0-566 GCF_001483705.2 Eufriesea mexicana
TTTCGACTAATATCGTGGTGAGCTATCTTTCTTGCATAAATTAGGAGGAAAGATCCTATTGGATTGCTATAGCCATTGCAATGCTGTAGAATCTGGCTTGAAAACCCAATTTTATTGTCATTTTCGAATAATATCGTGGTGAGCCATCATTCTTGTATAAATAAGGAGGAAAGATTCTATTGCCGTGATATAGCCATAGAAATGCTACAGAATCGGGCCGGAAAATTCAATTTTAATGACATTTTCAACTAATATCGTAGTGAGCTAGCTTTCTTGCATAAATAAGGAGGAAAGATTCTATTGGCGTGCTATAGCCATTGCAATGATATAGAATCAGCCTGGAAAACTCAATTTTATAGTCATTTTCGACTAACATCGCCGTGAGCTAACTTTTTTGTATAAACAAGGAGGAAAGATTCTATTGCTGTGATATAGCCATAGCAATGCTACAGAATCGGGCAGAAAATTCAAAATATTAACATTTTCGACTAATATCGTCGTGAGCTAGCTTTCTTGCATAAATACGGTGGAAAGATTCTGTTGGCGTGCTATAGCCAATGCAATGC
>NW_016937431.1:0-922 GCF_001483705.2 Eufriesea mexicana
TATTTCCTCCTTATTTATGCGAGAAAGATGGCTCACCTCGATGTCATTCGAAAACAACAATAATAAAATTGAAGTTTCCAGGCAACTTCTTCTGCGTTACAGTGGCTATAGCACGCCTCTAGAATCAATATTCCTTATTTATGCGAGGAAGCATCTCCACCACGATATAAGTAGAAAATGGCAATATAATTGAACTTTCCTATCGGATTCTATTGCATTACAATGGCTATGGCACGCCAATAGACTCTATCCCCCTCATTTATGCGAGAAAGCTTTCTCACCACGATATTTGTCAAAAATATATATAAAGCTGAACTTTCCAGTCAGACTCTATTGCATATCGGTGGCTATAGCACGCCAATGGAATCTATCCTCCTTATTTATGCGAGAAAGATTGTTCACCACGATATTAATCGAAAATGTCAACAAAATTGAAGTTTCCAGGCAGATTCTATTGCATTGCAATGGCCATAGCACGCCAATAGAATCTATCCTCCTTATTTATGCGAGAAAGTTTGCTCACAACGATATTAGTCGAGGATGACAATAAAATTGAGCTTTCCAGTCTGGCTCTACTGCATTGCTATGGTTATAACACGCCAATAGGACCTTTCCCCTTATTTTATGGGAGAAAATTTGCTCACAACAATATTCGTCGAAAATGTCAATAAAATTGAACATTCCTGTCAGATTCCGTTGCATTGCAATGGCTATAGAACTCCAATAGTATCTTTCCTCCTTATCTACGCAAGGAAGCTTGTTCACCACGATATTAGTTGAAAATGTCAATAAAATTGAACTTTCCAGGCAGATTCTGTTGGACTGCAATGGCTATAGCAGGCCAAAAGAATCCATCCTTCCTATTTATGCAAGAAAGTTTGCTCTCCATGATATTAGTCGAAAATGTCAATAGAATTGAACT
>NW_016937432.1:0-2613 GCF_001483705.2 Eufriesea mexicana
ATCCTGCCGTAACCAAACCAAACGTGACATAACCAAACGTAACCAAATCGAACCTAACGTGCCGAGTCCATTATTGCTGGCCTCACTAGAGCCAAGCAGAAAATATTGGAGCACAGTGAAGAGCAGTTATCCGCGGATAGCTGTGTACAGCACAAAAGACTGAACTATCCTCTCCTAACCTCGCAAAGCGTAACATATGCAAGCGTAACACAACTCAACCTAACATGCCGAGACCAATATTACTTGCCCCCACAGATGCAAGCAGAGTGTACTACAGCACACTAGTGCGCAGAAATCCACCGATCAGTGAAGTAGCACAAAAGTCGTAGATTTCGTAACCTAACCAGGCCTAGCCTAACCTATCACAACGTAGCATAGCTCAAAACAACGTGCCGCGACCACTGCTCCTGTGCTCACCTGAGCCGAGCAGAATGTAGCAGAGAAGAGTAGATCACAGAAATCCACTGGATAGCAGTGTATGGGAAAAAAGTTGATGTAGCCAGCCCAAACCTAGCAAAACGTGACATGACAGAACGTAACATAACTCAATCCTACTTAACGAGACCACCATTGCTCGCCTCCGCAGAGACAAGAAGATTGTTCCAGGGTACAGTGTAGCGCTGAAACCCACCGCTTTGCATTGAATAGTGGAAGCGTGGTAGTTGTACTAGCATAACCTGCCCTATCCTAACATAACCAAACGTAGCATAACTCAACATAACGAGCCGCGGCCGTTGGTGGCCTTCCCAGGGCCAAGCAGAATAGAGTAGAGCACAGGCGAGTACAGAAATACTCCGAATAGCAGTGCATATCACGAAAATCAAAGATAACCTGACCGAGCTTGACACAACCTAACCTAAGCAAACGTAACATAACTCAACCTAAAGTGCCGAGATCTATATCGCTGGCCACCACAGAGCCAAGCAGAGAATATTAGAATGCCGTAGGGCGCAGAAATCAACCGAGCAGCATTGAATAGCGCAAAAGTCAGACCTATCCTCTCCTAATATACCCAAACTTAACATAAACGAACGTAACATAACTCAACCTATCGTGCCACGAACATATTTGCTGGCATCCCTTGCGACAAGCAGAACATATTGTAGCACAGTGGATCGCAAAGGTCTACTGAATATCAGTGTATAGAACAATAGCTGAAGCTGTCCTTTCCCAACTTATTTAATCGTGACATATCCGAACGTAACCCATCCCAAAGTAATGTGCTGAGACCGCTATTGTTGTCCTAGCCAAGGCCAGGAAGAGTACATTAGATCGCAGTAGTGCGCAGAAATGCACTGAATAATAGTGTATAGCTCCGAGTCTGACCAAATCTAACGTTACCGAACGTAATATAACAAAACCTAGCGTGCCTAGTCCACTATTGTTGGCCTCCCGTCGCCAAGCAGCGCATATTAGAGGAGAGTGGAGCACAGAAGTCAATAGAATGGCTGTGTATAGCAAAAAGGTCAAAGCTATACAAACATAACGCATTCCAGCATAGCCAAAACGAACGTAACCTGACTAGAGGAGAGTGGAGCACAGAAGTCAATGGAATGGCTGTGTATAGCAGAAAGGTCAAAGCTATACAAACATAACGCATTCCAGCATAGCCAAAACGAACGTAACCTGACCATACCTAACTTGCCGCGCTCTCTATTTCGCGCCTCCCAGAAGAAAGCAGGTTATATTAGAGCAGAGTAGATCGGAGAAATCCAGGGAAAAGCAGCGTACAGCACAAAAGTCAAAGCTATCCTCCCCTAACAGAACCAAACGTAACGTAAACATGCGCAACCTAACTCAGACTAACCGCACTACTTCTGGCCTCCCTACTGCCAAGCAGAGAATGTCAGCTTACAGTAGAGACCAGAAATACACCGTATAGCAGTGATTATCGCAAAAGGAAAAGACACCCCAGCCGAACGTGTCCTATCCCAACCTAACCGAACGTAACATAGCTCAACCTATCGTGCCACGGACATTATTTCGATCAACGCCAGAGACCAGGAGAACATATTAGTAGGGTGCAGAAATCCACCGAATAGTAGTGTGTATCACTAACGTCGAAGCCAACCTAACCAAGCTTGTCCAACCCTAAACAAACCAAGCGTAAGCTAACACAAATAAACGTTCCGCGACCACTATTCCTGGCCTCCCAAGAGCGAAGCAGATAATACTAGAGCACAGTAGAGCGCAAAAATCAGTCGCATAGCCGTGTATACCACGAAAGTCAAAGGTACCCGTACATAACACATAGCAACGTAACCCAATCAAACGAATCATGGCTCAACCTATCGCGCCGAGGCCAGTATTGCTGGCCTCCGCAGCGCCAAACGGAACGTATTAGAGCAGGGTGGAGAGAATAAATCCACCGGATAGTAGCGTACAGTGCAAAAGTCTAAACCCCCCTATCCTAACCAAACCAAACGTAACACAAGGAAGCGAAGCCAAAATAAAACTAACGTAACGGGAACACTATTACTGGCCTCTGCAGAGCAAGGCGGAACGTATTAGGCGCGAGTAAAGAGAAGAAATGCATAGAATCGCAATTTTTAGCAGAAAAGTCGAAGATGTCCGAACCTAACCATAGCTAACATAACCTAACCAAGCGTAGCC
>NW_016937433.1:0-574 GCF_001483705.2 Eufriesea mexicana
GCATGGATTGTTCCCACTTTTCTGCTATGAACTGAGATTCTATGGATTTCTGCGCTCTACGCCCCTTTAATATGCTCTGCTTGACTCTGGGGATGCCAGCAATAGTGGTCTCGGCACGTTAGGTTGCGTTCCGTTTCGTTTGGTTAGGCCACGTTTGGTTAGGTTATGTTAGCTTGAGCTAGGTTCGGACAGCTATGACTTTTCTGCTATACACTGCGGTCCTGAGTATTTCGGTGCCTCACTCTGCTCCAATATGTTCTGCACGGCTTTGTGGCGGTCAGCAATAGTGCTGGCTGTACGTTATGTTGAGTTAGATTACGGTCGGTTATGTTACGATCGGCTAGGTTTGGGTAGGATAGCTTTGACTCTTGCGTTATACACTGCGATCTACTGTGCCTAGTATTTTCTGCTTGGCTCTGGGGAGATCGTAGCCTCGGCACGTTAGGCTGAAGCAGCTTGCGTTTTGTGTGGATAGGATGTGTTGGATTCGGCTAGGATATCTTTGAATTTCGTACGGTGGTTCTCTGCGTTCTACAGCGCGCTACAACAATGTGCTTCTCCCTCGCGGTGCCAG
>NW_016937434.1:0-912 GCF_001483705.2 Eufriesea mexicana
CTAGTATGTTCTTCTTGGCACTGAGGAATCCAGTAATAGTTGTCTCTGCAAGTAATGTGGAGATATATTACGTTTGGTTAGGATGGGTTTGGTTTGGTTAGGTTATGTTAGCTGTGACATATGTGCAGAACGCTGATATCTGTGGACTTCTGTGCTGTAATGTACTCTATCATATTCTGCTTGTCTCTGGTGCAGTCAGCAATAGTGGTCAGGGCACGATAGGTTGTGCTAGGTTACGCATGGCATAGCTAGCTTCGGATAGGTTTGGTTTGTTTAGATTTGGCTTTTATGCTATATATTGCTTTTCGGTCGATATCTGTGCACTGCACTGCTCTACTAGCATCTGCATGTCTGTGGGGATGCCAGAAATTGTATGTGGTCGTGGCAGGTTTAGTTGGTATATGTTACGCTTGGTTTTGTTACCTTACGTTAAGGTTAGCTAGGGTGGCTTTGGCTTTTGAGCTATACACTGCTATTCAGGCGATTTCAGCGTTCTACATTGCTCGTCTGTACCCAGCTTAGATCTAGTGAGGTCAACAACAGCTTTTATGGCACGTCAGATTGGGTTACGTTACGTCCGCTTATGTTATGCTTGGTTAGGCTAGGATATGGTAACTTCGAATTTTGTGCAGTACGCTGCTGTTCGGTGGATTTCTGCGCTAAGCATTGTTCTGATATACTCCGCACGACTCTGTGGAGACCAGCAATAGCGGTCGTGGAACGATTTCTAGGTCACGTTTGGCTTGGTTGGGTTAGGTTACGTTTGTATAGGGTGGCATTGAGTTTTGTGCTTTGCACTGCTACTTGGCGGCTTTCCGCGCTCTACGTTGCTCTAGTATACCCTGTTCATCTCTGGGGACGCCAGTAATAGTTGTCTTGGCCCGTTAGGTTTAGAGAGGCTACGTTCGGTGA
>NW_016937435.1:0-1362 GCF_001483705.2 Eufriesea mexicana
GAGCAGAAAATATTAAAGGAGAGTAAAGCGCAGGAGACCAAGGAATGGCAATGTATAGCAGAAGAATCAAAGCTACTATAACCTAACCCAGACGAACCTAACCTAACCAAACATAACCTTACACAAACTAACGTGCCGGGACCACTACTGCTGGCAGCCGCAGAGCCAAGCATAATATGCTCGAGAGCAATAGAGTGTAGGAATCGACCGCATCGTAGCGCATAGCAAAAAGTTCAAGTTGTTCTGACCAAATGCAGCCTAACCTAATCTGATCAAACGTAATATAACTCAACCAATCGCGTGACATAATCTGATCAAACGTAATATAACTCAACCAATCGTGTGGCGTCCCATATTGCTGGCAAACCCAGGGTCGAGCAGAGTATAGTAGAGCAACGCAGAACTCAAGAATATACCGAATTGCAGTGTATAGCGCAAAAGTCAAGGTTACCCTATTCTGACCTAACAAAACCTATCACAATCGAACGCAACATTGCCGAACCTTGCGTGCCAGACCACTATTTATGGCCATCCCAGAGCCAAACGGGATTTATTAGAGGAGCGCAAAGAGCAGAAATCCATAGAATCGCAGCGCATGGCAGAAGAGTCGAAGGTACGCAAGCAAAACTGTTGCCAACGTAACCTAAGCAAGCGTAGCCTATCTCAACCTATCTTGGCGAGACTACTATTCCTGGTCTCCACAGAGACAAGCGGATCACACTAGGGCACTGTAGAGCGCAGAGGTGCACCTCATTTCAGTGTACAGGACAAAAGTCGAAGGTATCACATCCGATGCAAAACAAACGTGACATAACTCTACATAACGCGCAGCAGCCAATGATTCTGGCCTCCCCAGAGCAAAGCAGAGCATACTAGATCACAGTAGAACGTAGAAATCAACCGAACGGTTGTTTATAGTACAAAAGTAGAAGCGGTCCTAGCGAAACATAACCAAATATAGCATAACCAGGTGTAACAGAACTGCACATGACCGCCTTACACCACTAATGCTGTACTCCCCGGAGACAAGCAGAATATACTAGAGCACAGTAGACCACATAAATCCGCGGCGTTGCAGTGTAAAGCACAAAAGTGAAGATAACCTAACCTGACCTGACCTAACTTAACGAACCCAAACGTAGCCTAAGTAAGCATAAGTTGCGAAAACACTATTGCGCCTTTCCTATAGTCATACTGAACATATCAGATCACTGAGGAGCGCAGAAGTACACGGAATAGCATTATATGGCACAAAAGTCCGTGCTCCCCTCTCCTACCCTAACGAAGCGCAACATAACCAAGCGCAACATAACCAAGCGCAGCCTAAATCAAGCTAAAGAGCCGGGACCACTATTGCTGGCC
>NW_016937436.1:0-622 GCF_001483705.2 Eufriesea mexicana
CGTCAGGTGAAGCTAGGACATCCTCGAATCTTGCGCCCCTCATTGCAATTCGCTGGATTTCTGCGCACTACTGTGCTCTAGTACATTCTGCTTGTGCCTGTGGAGGCCAACAATAGCGGTCCCTTCGTGTTAGGTTTGGTTAGGCTTCGTTTGGTTGTGTTTCGTTTCGCTATGTTAGTATATGCTACTTTGAGTTTTGTGCTATACACTGCCATTCGGTGGATTTCTGTGCTCTACTTTGCTCTAATATGTTCTGCTTGTCTCTGGGATGGACAGTAGCAGTGGTCCCGGCACGTTAGATCGAGTTACGTTTCGTTTCGTTACTCCAGGTTAGGAACGTTTGCTCAGGATTTCTTTGACCCTTGCGCAATACACTGCTACACGGTCGATTTCTACGCTCTACATTGCTCTAATATTATCTGCTCGAGGCTGGCGAGGCAAGCAATGGTGATCGTGGCACGTTTGCTTGGGTTACGTTAAAAGTAGGTTAGGCTATGTTATGTTGTGGTTAGTACAGCTTTGGCTTTCGTACCGCACACGGATATACGGTGGTTATGTGTGGTCTACTTTTCTCTGATATTCCCTCCTTCGCTCAGGGGAAGCCGGAAGCTCTGGTCGCGTC
>NW_016937437.1:0-223 GCF_001483705.2 Eufriesea mexicana
ATCAGTTTCTACCACGAAAGTCACAACTAGCCGGTCCTAACCCAAGCTAACGTAACGATGCCAAACGTAGAATAACTCAAATTAACGTCCCGAGACCACTATTTCTGGCCCGCCCAGAGTCGAGTAGAGTATAGAAGAGCAACGTAAGGCGCAGAGATATGCCAAATATGAGTGTATACACAAAAGTTAAAGCTATATTGGCCATACCTATCCAAACGCAATA
>NW_016937438.1:0-243 GCF_001483705.2 Eufriesea mexicana
GGTTAGGTTGGCTTGGGTTCGTTGGGTTCGGTTGGGTTAGGTTAGGTTAGGTTAGGTTATGTTGGGTTAGGTTATGTTAGGTTAGGTTAGGTTGGGTTACGTTACGTAAGGTTAGGTTCGGGTCGGTTGGGTTAGGTTAGGTAAGGTTATGTCGGGTTAGGTCAGGATGTGTTAGGTTATGTAGGGTTACGTTAGGTCGGCTTAGGTTGGGTTACGCCTGGTCAGGTTAGGTTAGGTTACGTT
>NW_016937439.1:0-496 GCF_001483705.2 Eufriesea mexicana
GGATCTTTCCTCCTTACTTAGGGAAGGAAGTTGTCTCACCACAATATTACCAGAAAATGATAACAAAATTTAATTTTCCAGCAAGATCCTATAGCATTGCAATGCCTATAGCATGCCAAGGGTATCTTTCCTCCTGATTTATGGAAGAAAGTTAGCTCACCACTATATTAGTCGCAAATGTCAATAAAATTGATATTTCCTGCCAGATTCTTTGGCATTGCAATGGCAATAGCACGCCAATAGAACCTTTCCGCCTTATTTACGCAAGAAAGATAGCTCACCACGATATTAGTTAAAATTTCGATAAAATCGAAACTGCCGGGCACACTCCATATCACTGCAATGGATATAGCATGCCAAAAGTATCTTTCCTCCATACTTATGCAAGGAAATAGCTCAGCACGATATAAGTCGAAAATGACAATAAAATTGTACTTTCCAGCCAGATCCTACAGCATTGCAGTGGTAATAGCTTGCCAATATAATCTTTCCTCCT
>NW_016937440.1:0-620 GCF_001483705.2 Eufriesea mexicana
TCAGCATGACACAGTTTAAGGTGCAGATGCCGCTATTGCTTGCCCTCCCGTAGCCAAGCTGAAGGCATTAGAGCACTCTCTGGCGTAGGAATCCGCCTATTAGCGGATTATAGCACCAAAGGCATAGCTACGTCCTACTAACCTAGAGAATCGTAACATAACCGAACGTATCATAACCTACCCTGACGCGCCGCGACTACTATTTCTGGCCTCTTCAGAGCCAAGCAGGACATGCTAGAGCGCAGTAGAGCGCAGAAATCCGCCGAAAAGCAGTTTAGGGCACAAATATTTAAGCTACCCAGACCTAACTTTGCCCAAACCAACCTAACCAAACGTAACCTGACACAATATAACGTGCCAAGACCACTATTGCAGGCCTTCCCAGAGCCAAGCTGAAAATATTAAAGCACTCGAGGGAGCAGAAATGCACCTAATAGCAGACAATTGCACTAAAGTCAAAGATATCCTCTCGTAGCCTAACCAACCGTAACATAGCTGACCGTAACCTAACTAAAACCTAACTCAACCTAACATGCCGCGACGACTATTGCTCGCCCCCACAGAGTCAAACAGAACAGGTTAGTGGAGTGTAGAACACTGAAAGCCCTATAATCGCCGAA
>NW_016937441.1:0-755 GCF_001483705.2 Eufriesea mexicana
TCGTGGTGAGCAAGATATTCTACATAAATAAGGAGGAAACATATTATTGGTTTGCTACAGCCACTGCTTTGCAACAGAATCTAACTGAAAAGTTCAATTCTATTCACATTTTCGACGAATATCGAGGTGAGCAAGATTTTCTGCATAAATAAGGAGGAAAAATCGAATTCGTTTGCTATAGCTATTGTATTGCAACAGAATCTGACTGTAAAGTTCATATATTGACATTTTCGACTTATATCTTGTTGAGCAAGCTTTTCTGCGCAAATAAGGAGGAAGGATTTCATTGGTTTGCTATAGCCACTGCATTGCAACAGAATCTGACTGAAAAGTTCAATTCTATTGACATTTTCGAAGAATATCGTGGTGAGCAAGATTTTCTGCATAAATAAGGAGGAAAGATCGAATTCGTTTGCTATAGCTATTGTATTGCAACAGAATCTGAATGTAAAGTTCAATTATATTGACATTTTCGACTAATATCTTGTTGAGCAAGCTTTTCTTCGCAAATAAGGAGGAAAGAATTCATCGGTTTGCTACAACCATTGCATTGCAACAGAATCTGACTGAAAAGATCATTCTATTCACATTTTCTCAAATGTCATGGTGAGCAATATTTTCTGCATAAATAAGGAGGAAAAATCTTATTCGTTTGCTACAGCCATTGCATTGCAATATAGTCTTAATGAAAAGTTCAATGTTACTGACATTTTCGCCTACTATTGCAGTGAGCAAACCTTTCTGCGTAAATAACG
>NW_016937442.1:0-1407 GCF_001483705.2 Eufriesea mexicana
CACTATTGTCTGCTATTAGGTGGATTCCTGCGCCTCACAGTGCTCCAATATTAACAGCTTGGCAATGGGAAGGCCAGCAATGGTGTTCTCGACACGTTATTTAGAGTCAGGTTACGTTCGGTTAGGTAGGATTAGGCTAAGTTTGGTTAGGACAGCTTTATCTTCCGTTCTGTACACTGACATGTGGCCGATTTATGCGCTATACTACGCTCTAGTGTATCATTTATTGCCCTTGGGATGGCAGCAATAGCGGTCTCGGCACGTTATGTTTAGCCAAGCTATGTTTGGCTACGTTCTTTTTGCTTGTGTTAGGTTTGGGTAGCTTTGACTTTTACGATATACACTGCGATTCTACGGATTTCTGCGTTCCATTCTATACTAATGTGTTTTGCGTGCCCCTGGGGAGGCCAGCAATGGTGGTCGTGGCACGTTATGTTCAGCTATGTTACGTTTGTTTGTGTTACGATTGGCTAGGTTAGATTAGTTGAGCTTCAACTTTGGTGATGTACACTGCTATTCGGTGGACTTCTGCGCCCTACTGTGCTTTAGTATGTTCTGCGTCGACCTGTTGAGGCCAGCAATTGTGTTCTCGGCACTTTATGCTGAGATAGGCTAGTTTTGGCTTGATTGGGTTATTCCAGGTCAGGTCTACTGTTTTTTGATATTTTCTGCTATGCCCTGGAAGGCCAGCAAGTGTGGTTAGGTTAGGTTAGGTTACATTAGGCTAGGTTAGGTTAGGTTCGGTTAGTATAACTCTGAATTCCGTACACGACACTGTTATTCGGTGGATTTCTGCGCTCTCCTGAGCCGTACCATATTCTGCTTGACCATCGGGATGTCAGCAATACGGACGCAGCACGTAATGTTGAGTTAGGCTACTTTTGGTTTGGTTGCGTTCGTTCGGGCTTGCTTTGGATAGCTTTGGTCTTTCTGCTACACAGCGCGTTGCTATTGGTTTCTGAGTACTTCTCTCCTCTACTGTGTCCTGCACATCAATAGGGAGACTAGCACTAGTGGTCGCGGCATGTTATGTATAGATACGTTACATTTGGTTAGGCTAGGTTGGTATGGGTTATTTTTAGATATCTTTGACCCTTCTGCTATGCACAGCGATCCTATGGATTTTTGCACTCTACTGTCGTTTAATACGTTCTGCTCTGCTCCGGGGGGTCAGCAAGAGTGGTCGCAGCAAGAAAGGTTGCGTTAGGTTATACTTGGCTACTTTACACTGCGATTCCATGGATTTCTGTCATCTACTCTCGAGTAATATGGTCTGCACGGCTTTGTGTAGGCAAGCAATGGTGGTCGCGTCTCGTTAGATTGAGATAGGTTACGTGTGGTTGTTTTACGATTGGTCAGGTTAGGAGAGGATAGATAGCATTCTTGAGATGTACACTGCTATTCGGA
>NW_016937443.1:0-223 GCF_001483705.2 Eufriesea mexicana
GGACGGCAATGTATGGCAGAAGAGCCAAAGCCATCCTAACTTAACCCAAGCTGGCCTAACCACGTAACCTGACCCAAAATACCGTGCCAAGACCGCTGTTGTTGGCATCCCTACAGCCAATCAGTGCATACTAGGGCGCACTATAGCGCAGAAGTTCACCGAATAGCATTATGCAGCACAAAAGTCAATGCTATCATCTCCTACACTAGCCAAACGTAACGCA
>NW_016937444.1:0-1481 GCF_001483705.2 Eufriesea mexicana
TTTGGCTAGGTTAGGATAGGGTAGCTTAGGTTCTTGTGCAGGTCAACGCAATTCGGTGGATTCATGCGTCCTACATTGCTCTTCTGTACTCTGCTCGGCTCTGGGGAGGCCAGCACTGTGTTTGGTCGGCACAGTTATTTGAGCTTGGTTACGCTTCGTGGTGTTGCGATTGGTTAGGTTAGGAGAGGGTACCTTTGACTTTTTTGCCGCATACTGCTTTTCGGTTGACTCTTCTGATCCACTGCGCCGTAATATGCTCTGCTCTGCTCAGGGAAGTGCAGAAATAGTGCGCGCGGCACGTTAGGATATGTTAGGTTGCGTGTGGTTACGTCAGGTTAGGCTAGGCTTGGACAGGTTAGCTTAGACTTTTGTGTTGTACGCTGCAATTTGGCGGATTCCTGCGCTCTACGTTGCACTACCAAACCCTGCTCGGCTCTAGGGAGGCCAGCAGTTAGGCTCGCGTCACGTTAGGTTGGGTTATATTACGTTTGGTTAGGTTGGGTTATGATGTATTAGATTAGGATAGCTTCGACTTTTGTCCTACAGAATGCCATTCTATGGGCATCTGCGCTCCTCAGTTCGCTTTCACACACTGCTTGTATCTGTGGACGCCAGGAACAATGCTGTCGGCAGGTTAAGTTGATTTATGTAACGTTTGGTTATGTTAGCTTGGCTAGGTTTGTTAGTGCTGGCTATGGCTTTTGTGCTATACGCTGCTGTTCTGTCGACTTCAGAGCCCTATATTGCTCTGCTACACGCAGCTTGGCTCTCGTGAGGCTAGCGAAAGTGGTCGTTGCACCCCACGTTGTGTTACGTTACGTCTGGTTCTGTCACGTATTGTCAGGTTAGGGGAAGATTAATTAGATTCTTGCGTTATACATTGTCATTCGGTGGATATGTTTGCTCTACTGTGCTCTAATATGCTCTGCTAGCCCCTGGCGACGCCGGCAATGGTAGTCTCGGCACATTAGGTTTAGTTCGGCTACGTTTGGTTAGTTTATGCTGAAGTTTGGTTTCGGTAGCTTTGTCATTCGTGTTATATACTATCATTCGGTGGAATTCTGCGCCCTTCTGTGCACTACCATACTCTGCTCGAATCTGAGTAGGCCAGCAACAGTGGTTGTGGGACATTACTTTGAGTTATTTTACGTTTGGCTATGTCGCGATTTGTGAGGTTACGAAAGGACGGCTTTGACTTTTGTGCTACACACTGATATACGGTGTACCTCTGCACTCCCCATAGATATACTATACTATGCTCGATTGCAGTGTACAGCACAAAAGTAATAGCTATCCTATCCTAACTTAACCAAACGTAATATAACCAAACGTACCCTAGCTGAGAAAATTGTGATGAGACTGCGTTTGCTGGCCTTCCCAGGGCCAAGCAGAGCATATTTGAGTAATTCAGATTGTTAAAATCCAACGAGCAGCAGTATATAGCATAAAAGTCAATGCTGTCCTATCCTAACCAATCCAAA
>NW_016937445.1:0-223 GCF_001483705.2 Eufriesea mexicana
CACGTCATGTTCAGTCAGTCTACGTTTTATTATGTTTGGTTACGACAGGTTAGGATAGTGTAGGATTGACTTTTGTGCTGTACACCGCTGTCCGGTGGATTTCTGCGCTCTACGTTGCTCTTATATACTCTGCTCGACTCTGGGGAGGCCAGCAATAGTGGTCGTGGGACGAAAGTTTGAGTTAGGTTACGTTTGGTCATGTTAGTTCTGGTTAGGTTAGGGG
>NW_016937445.1:381-872 GCF_001483705.2 Eufriesea mexicana
TTGGGCAACAAACTGTCTTTTGCTCTATACCCCGTTATTCGGTGGGTATCTGCGCTTTACTGTGCTCTAATCCCTTCAGCTTTCCTATGGGAGTGCCAGCAATAATGGTATCGGCACGTTACTTTGAGTTATGCTACGTTTGGAAAGGTTAGATTAGGTTATCTCTGACTTCTGTGCTTTATACTGCAATGCGGCGGATTTTTGAGCTCCGTTGCGTTCTGATATACTCTGATAGGCTCTGCGGAGGACAGCAATGGCGGTCCGGGCACGTTAGCTTGTGTCCAGTTACGTTTGTTCAGGTTCGGTTTGTTTGGGTTCGGTTCGGATATCTTTGAGGTCTGTCTTGTACACTGTAATGCGGTGCACTTTTGCGCTCTACTTTGCTCTAGTATGCTCTGCTTGGCTCTGGGGATGCCAGTGAAAGTGGATTCGGTTCATTAGGTTTATAGAGGATGCATTTGGCAATGATATGTTTGCTTCGGTTAGGTTTG
>NW_016937446.1:0-1103 GCF_001483705.2 Eufriesea mexicana
CAAACATCTATACGTATATACATACATCCACCCATCCATACACCCACCCATTCATCCATACACCCATCCACGCATACACGCGTCCGTTCATCCACCCATCCATTCATTCATTCTTCCGTCCATCCACCCAACCATTCATCCACGCACACATCCAGAGATCCAAACATCTATACATCCATGCATCCATCCACCCGTACATCCGTCCAACCATACATCGATACATCCGTACATCCGTTCATCCATACATACATCCATCCACCAATCCATCGATCCGTCATTACATCCATGCATATATCAGCACATACATCCATCCATTCATTCATCCATACATGTATAGATCCATACATCCATACATCCGTAAAACCACACACCCATACATCCATACATCCATACATCCACCATCCGTATATCCATAAATACATCCATTCGTACGACCATCCATCGATACCTCCATCCATCCATACATCCACACATATACACATCCATACATCCATACATCCGTTCATAAGTCCATCCATACCTCAATCCATCCACACTTCCACCCAACCATACAGCCATCCATCCATACATACATCCATACATATATCCATACTTCCATACATACATCCATCCAAACATCCACCCATCCATACATCCATCGGCCCATTCATCCTGACATGCATACAGCCATCCGTCCATACATCCATTCATCCATACAGGCATCCATCCATACGTCCACCCATCCATACATCCATCGAACCATACAGCCATACATCCATACATCCATACATCCATACATCCGTACATCCATACTTCCACACATCAATGCATCCATAAATCTGACCAACCATGCTACCATACATCCATACGTACATCCACACGTACATCCACACATCCATACATGCACCCATACACACATCCATACATATATCCATACGTACATCCATACGTACATCCATAAACACACCCATCCATACATCCATAGATATATGCATACATACATCCGTACATACATCCGTTCTTCCGTCCATCCACCCATCCATTCATCCACCAAATATATTCATGCATGCGTACATCCATACATGCGTACATCAATAAATCCATACATACATAACTCAAATACA
>NW_016937447.1:0-313 GCF_001483705.2 Eufriesea mexicana
GGAGGGTAGATTCTACTGGCGTGCTATAGCCATTGCATTGCTAGTGCATCAAGCAGGAAAATTCAATTTTTTTGACATTTCCGATTAATATTGTGGTGAGCTATCTTTCTTGCATAAATAAGGCGGAAAGATTTAATTGGCGTGCTATAGCCAATGCATAGTTACAGTATGTGGCTGGAAAATACATTTTTATTGACATTTAAGACTAATATCGTGGTAACCTGACTTCCTTGCATAAGTGAGGGGGAAGGATACTTTTGCCGTGGCGTAACCTTTGCAATGCTATGGACTCTAGCAGGAAAATTCATTTTTA
>NW_016937448.1:0-952 GCF_001483705.2 Eufriesea mexicana
CAGAAAGGTCGGAGCCATCGAAGCAAAATGAGGGCTAACCTTACTTAACCAAACGTATCCTACCTGAACCCAACGCGCCGAGACAACAATTGCTGGCCTCACTGTAGCCAAGCGGGGCATATTAGAGGAGAGTAGGGCGCAGAAATCCATACAATCGCAGTGTACAGCAGAAAGGTCACAGATATCCGAACCCAAACCGAACTATCGTAACCTAACCTAACGTGGGCAAACACAACGTAATCTGCCGCGCCCACTATTGCTGGCTCCACAGGGTCAGGCAGATTTGGGTAGAGCACAGTGGAGCGCAGGAATCCACCGAATAACTGTGCATAGCAGGAAAGTCTCAGCTACACCAGACCTTACCCACCCTAACACAACCAAACGTAGAATGACACAACCTATCTAGCTGATGCCTCTATTGCTGGCCTCCCCAAAGCCTAGCAGAACACATTAGAGAACAGTAGAGCGCAGAGGTCTCCGAGTAGATGTGGATAACACGAAAGTCAATGCCTTCCTATCCAAACGTAGCCTATCATAGGTTAACCAAACGTAACCTAACTAAATCTATCGCGCCACGACCACTATCGCTAGTCTCCACGGAGTCGTGCAGAGTAGAGTGGAGCAATGTAGAGGGTAGAAATACTACGAAGAGCAGTAAGTAGCGCAAAAGTCGAGGGCAACCTGACCAAACTTTACCTACCCTAACCTAGCCGAAAGTGACATAACACAACCTAACGTGCTGTGACCACTATTGTTGGCGTCCCCAGGGACAGGCAGAATATGATACAGCACAGTAGAGTCCTGAAGTTCATACGACAAATGTGTTGAGCACAAAAGCCGGTGCTACCCTAACCCAACCCTAGGAAGCCTAACTATGCCGAACGTAACCTAACCCAACGAAACGTGCCGCGACCAGTACTGCTAGGTTCCAAAGAGCTGAACAGTGCATAAT
>NW_016937449.1:0-1571 GCF_001483705.2 Eufriesea mexicana
TGTATATATGTATGGTTCTATGTATGGATATATGTATGGGTGTATGTATGGATGTATGTATGGTTATATGTATGGATGTATGTATGTTTCGATGGATGCATGGATGTATTTATGAATGGACTTGTGTATGGTTGTATGAATATATTTATGGATGAGTGTGGGGGTGTATTTCAGGATATATGGATGGATGGATGTATGGATTTTTGGATGGATGTACAGATGGGTGGATGGGCGCACGATTGGATGGATGTACTCATGAATGGGTGGATGTACGCATGGATGGGTGTTTGGATGGATGGATGTATGGATGGATGTGTGGATGGATGTATGGTTGTTCGGATGGATGGATTAATGTATGGATGTATGTAAGGATTTATGTATGGATGTGTGTATGCATGTATGTTTGGATGGATGAATGGATGGATGGATGTATGGATGGATGGATGTGTGGACGGATGGATGTATGGATGGATGGATGCATGATTGTTTGGATGTATGGATGAATGGTTGTATGGCTGGATGTATGGATGTATGTATGGATGGTTGAACGAATGAATGTATGGGTGCATGAGTGTATGAATATGTGGATATATGGCTGGATCGACGTATGGTTGGATGCATGTATGGATGCATGTATGGTTGCATATATGGATGGATGTATGGATGGATGTATGGACGTATGGACGGGTTGATGGATGGACGAATGGATGTACGGATGGGTGTCTCGACGGATGATTGGATGGACGGACGGTTGGATGGACGGATGGATGGATGGACGGATGAATGGATGGATGTATGTATGGATTTATGGCTGCATTGATGGATGGAGCGATGTGCGGATGGATGGATGGATGGTTATATGTATGTATGTACGGTTGTATATATGGATGTATGCATGGGTGTATGTATGGATGTATGTATGTGTGTACGTATGGATGTGTGTAAGGATATATGGGTGGAGGTATGGATGGATGTATGCATGTATGTTCGATTGTACGTATGGATGTATTTATGGGTGGATGGATGTATGGATGTATGCATGAATGGGACTATGGTTGGTGGTATGGTTATATCTATGGTTGCGCGTGGGGATGTATGTTCGGATATATGGATGGATGGGTGTATGTATTTTTGAATGGATGTACGTATGGATGAATGAACGCTAGGAAGGATGGATGTACGCATGGATGGGTGTATGCGTGGATGTATGTATGGATGGATGTATGGGTGGAGGTACGGATGGATGTATGCATGTATGTTCTGATGTACGTATGGATGTATTTATGGGAGGATGGATGTATGGATGTATTAATGAATGGGACTATGGTTGGTGGTATGTGTATATTTATGGTTGCGCGTGGGGATGTATGTCCGGATATAACGATGGATGGGTGTATGGATTAATGGATGGATGTACGGATGGATGGATGGACGCATGGAAGGATGGATGTACGCATGGATGGTTGTATAGATGGATGGATGTATGGATGGATGTATGGGTGGTTGTATGGATGGATAGATGGGTGTTTGTATAGATGTACGGATTTATGGAAGTATGTATGTATGGGTGT
>NW_016937450.1:0-265 GCF_001483705.2 Eufriesea mexicana
CAACAGTACAGCAGTGAATATCACAAAAATCAATGTAGCCTACCCTAACTTAGCCAAACGTCGAAACATTGGATCGTAGGCTAACACAACCTAACATGACGAGAACACCATTGCTGGCCCCCACAGGGTCATGCAGAATGTACTAGGACACAGTGGAGCGCAGAAATCCACCGCATTGCAGTAAAGGGCACAAGAGCCGCAGATACCCTAACATAACCTGACCAAATATAACCTAACCGAACGCAGTATAGCACAACATGACGCT
>NW_016937450.1:303-532 GCF_001483705.2 Eufriesea mexicana
AAGCCACCATAACCAAACATAACATAACATTACTTAGTTGAACGTAGCCTGACTCAATATAACTTGCCGCGACTATTGCTGTCCTCGCCAGAGCCAAACGGAATATAGTAGAACACAGTCCAGTACAGAAATCTTCCGAATATCAGTGTATAGCACGAAAGTCAATGAAAACCTGTCCGAGCTTGACACAACCTCACCGAAAGAATCGTAAAAAAATCTCAAGCTAGCG
>NW_016937451.1:0-490 GCF_001483705.2 Eufriesea mexicana
TGGCAAAACATAACGTTCCGAGACCACTATTGCTGGCCTTCCCGGAGCGATGCTGAAGATATTTGATTTCCGCTGGGCGTAGAAGTACGCCTAATAGCAGACTATAGCGCTAAAGTCAGAGATATCCTCTCCTAACATGTCCAATTCTAACATAACCAAACGTATCCTAACTCATACTAACCTGCTGCGGCCACCATTACTGGCCTCCACAAGGTCAAGCAGAATACACTAGTGGATGGCAAGACGCAGAAATCCATAGAATCGCGGTGTATATCAGAAAAGTCAAAGCAGCCCAAGCCTAACCCAAGCCAACCGAGCTCATCCAAACATAGACAGTAGACTAACCCAAGCTAACGTGCGGAGACCGAAGTTGCTGCGCTTCCCAGGTCCAAGCAGGACATACTAGAGCATCGTAGGGCACAGAGCCCCACAGAATAGCAGTGTACAGCACATAGGTTAAACCTATCCTGATCAAACTTAGCATGACCCA
>NW_016937452.1:0-906 GCF_001483705.2 Eufriesea mexicana
TTCGGCGCATAAATCCACTAAATAGCAGTGTATAGCACAATAGACGAAGGAATCCTAACCAGATCTTCCTAACCTGACCAAACGAAACGTGCCCTAACACAAGCTAACGCGACGAGAACACCATTGTTGACTTCCCAAAAGCCAAGCAGAAAAGATTAAAACACAGTAGAGCGCAGAATTCCGCTGACGGCTGTGCATAGCACAAACGTCTAATCTATCCTGTCCTAACCACACCAAACGTAACAAAACCGAACGTAGCATTGCTCACACTCACGTGTCGAGACCACTATTGCTGGCCACCGCTGCGACAAGCAGAACATGCTACGGCACAGGAGAGAGCAGAAGCCAACCGCATTGCAGTATACACCGCAAGAGTAAAGCATATCCTGACCTAAGCTCACCTTAAATAACCCACACAATCAAACGTTGTCCAGCATAACATCACGTGACAAGTCCAATATTGCAGGCCTTCCGAGTGCCAAGCAGAACATATTGGAGCACGCTAGATAGCAGAAATCCACCGAATAGCAGTGTATATCGCTAAAGTCGGGGCTATCGCATCCTAACTATACCAACCGCAGCATAAACAGACGTAACCTTTCTGAACCTAACGCGCCAGGAACACCATTGCTCGCCTCGACAGAGCCAAGCAGAATATTATATAGCACTGTAGAGCGCATCAAACGAAAGCATTGCAGTGAATAGCACAAAAGCGTAGGATACCCTGACCTAACTTGGCCTAACCCAACCTAACCAAAGGTAGTGTAACTCAACATACAGTGTCGAGGCCAATATTGCTGGCATCCCCAGTGCCAGGCAGAAGATGCCAGAGCACAGGAGAAAGCAGAAACCCACAGCATTGCAGTGGATAGCATGAAAGTCGAAGCTATCCTGACCAAACTTAGC
>NW_016937453.1:0-480 GCF_001483705.2 Eufriesea mexicana
GGATGTGCGTATGCGTGGATTTATGGATGTGTGGGTGGATGAATGGATGTGTAGATGCACCGCAGTGTGGGTGGAAGGATGGGTGGATGAACGGAAGCATGGATGGATGGATGGGTGTATGGATGGATGGATGTATGGATGTATGTATGGATGTGCGGATGCATGGATGTATGGGTGTATGTACGTATGGATGTGCGAATGTATATATGTACGAATGTGTGGATGTTTGGATATTTATACGTATGGATGTATGGATGGATGGATGAATGAGTGGATGGATGTATGGATGGATGGATGTATGGATGGATGTATGTGTGGATGGCAGGATATATGGATGGATGGATGTGTTAGTTGATGTACAGGTGTATGGATGCATGAATGTGTGGTTGTATGCGTGTATATATGTATGGATGCACGGATGGATGGATGTACCGAATGATAGACGTACGAATGGAAGGATTTATGGATGAATGGATGTGT
>NW_016937454.1:0-481 GCF_001483705.2 Eufriesea mexicana
ACTTTCTTGCATAAGTACGGCGGAAAGATTCTATTGGCCAGCTATAGCCATTGCAATTCTATAATATCTGTATGGAAAATACAGTTTTATTGAAATTTTCGACCAATATTGTGGTGAGCTGTCATCCCTGCATAAATAAGGAGGAAAGTTTCTACTGGCGAGCTATAGCCAGTGCAATGCTACAGAGTCTGGCTGGAAAATGCAATTTTATTGAAATTTTCGACTAATATCGTGGTGAGGTAACTTTCTTGCATAAATACGGAGGAAAAATACAATTGGCTAGCTATGGCCATTGCAATTCTATAGTGTCTGGATGGAATATTCAGTTTTATTGACATTTCCGACAAATATCTTGGTAAGCTGACATCCCTGCATAAATAAGGAGGAAGGATTCTACTGGCGAGCTACAGCCAATGCAATGCTGTAGAATATGGCCGGAATATTCAATGTTATTGATATTTTCGGCTAATATCGTGGTGAG
>NW_016937455.1:0-556 GCF_001483705.2 Eufriesea mexicana
GGCTACGTTTGATTGCGTTATGTTAGCTTCTGTTTGGATAGGGTGGCTTCAACTTTCGTGCTGCACACTACTATACGGGGGGTTCCAGTGATGAACTGTGATCTTCTGTATTCTGCTTGGCTCGGTGAATTCCGGCAGCTGTGGTCCCGGAACACTATTTTGAGTTACGCTACGCTTGGTTAGGATAGATTGGGTCTGGATATGAGAGGATATCTTCAACCTCTGTGCTACTCACTGCAATGTGGGCGGCTTCTGCGAACTATTGTGCTCTAGCACACACTACCTTTCCCTGTGTATGTCAGCCATAGTTGTCTCGTCATGTCAGGCTGTGTTAGGCTACGTTTGGGTATGTACGCGTGGCTAGGCTAGGATATGCCACTATGACATTTGTGCTTTACACTTCTGCTCGGTGGACCTCTGTGACCTACCAATCTACTACATTCTGCCCTGCTATGGGGTGGCCAGAAGCAGTGGTCGCTGCACGTTATGATGAGTTATGCTCATCTCTGTTAGGTTAGGTTATGGCAGGTCATGGTAGCATATCTACGGCTTTTGT
>NW_016937456.1:0-510 GCF_001483705.2 Eufriesea mexicana
GGATGTACGTATGGATAGATGTGTGCATGGATGGATGGATTTATGGATGTATGGATGTTTGGATGTATGGGTGTATGTATGGATGAATGTATTGGTGTATGTTTGGATGTATGTATTGGTGTCTGTAAGGATGCATGTATACTATGGATGGATGGGTGGATGGATGTATGGATGGATGGATGTATGGATCGATTGGTGTATGGATGGTTAGATGTATGGATGGATGGATGTATGGAAGCATGGGTGTATGGATGTGTGGATGTGTGAATGTATGTATGGATGAATGTAACGGTGTATGTATGGATGCATGTATTGATGTCTGCATGGATGCATGTATGGATGGAGGGATGGGTGTATGGATGGATGGATGTATGGATTGTTGGTCGTATGGATGGATATACGTATGGATGGATTGAAGTATGGATGGTCGGATGTACTGATGAATGTATGTACGGAAGTATGGATGTATGGATGGATTAATGTATGGATGTATGTATGGATGGATGTATG
>NW_016937457.1:0-514 GCF_001483705.2 Eufriesea mexicana
CGACACAGTACACGGCGCTCGCGAGCCCACGCCGGACATTCCTCCAGCGTGTGCTGCGCCGTGCGCCGCCATTCCCCGCAGTGATGACACCGCGTCTCACGTTCACGCACGTTACGACAGAGGTAACCACGAAGCACCCGTGCCCGGTTAGCACCTGTGTCAGGCGGAATGTATGCCGGCTGCCGCTGCGCCCCCATGCATCCGACGCGGGGAGCACAGCATCGATCGCCCGGTGCCGCCGGCTACACGCCTTCCATAGCCGAGCTCGCCAGGCGGGCATCAAGGACTGTCGAACCCTTCGCCTCAACGAAACGGCCCCTTCTTCAGGAGCACCGCCGCAGCCAGCGTGTAGGAGACCGTAGATGCGGGCCTCCCCCACCGCTTGCAGTTCGAGCGGCAGGACACCCGCCAGGACCATGCCGCCTCGTGGGATATCGTGCGGTAACCGCGAACGACCCTGATCGCCATCCTGCGAGCAACTCGCCGGAGAATCGCCAGACTGCGCGGACTGGCG
>NW_016937458.1:0-468 GCF_001483705.2 Eufriesea mexicana
ATCTATCCATCCATACATCCATCGATCTGTACATTCATACATCCACAGAACCATACAACTATAATACCATGCATCCGTACATACATACATCCATACATTCATACATCCGTACATCCGCCCATCCATACCTCAAACCATCCATACATCCATCCATACATCCATCCATCCATACATTCATAAATTCACCCATCCGTAAATCCATCTGTCCATACATCCATACAACTATACATCCATACATCCATCCACCAATCCATTCATCCATACAAGCATCCATACGTACATCCATTCTTCCGTCCATTCACCCACACATTCGTCCACCCACACATCGATACATCCATGTCTCCGTACATCCATATATTCTTACATACATACATCCATGCATACATAACACATCCATGCATACAAACATCCGTACATCCATAACGCATATACGGCCATACATTCATACATCCTTACGTACGAACGTCC
>NW_016937459.1:0-859 GCF_001483705.2 Eufriesea mexicana
GGAAGAAAGGTAGCTCATCACGATATTAGTCGAAATTGTCGGGAAAATTGAATTTTCTATCTATATTCTGCAGTATTGCAGCGGCTGTAGCTCGCCAATAGAATCTTTCTTCCATGGTTATGCAAGAAAGTTAGCTCTCCTCGACATTAGTCGAAAATGTCAATGAGATTGAACTTATCAGCCAGATCTATAGCATTGCATTCGCTATAGCACTCCATAATGGTCTTTCCTCCTAACTTGTGCACGGAAGATATCTGACCACGATATTAGTAGAAACTGACAATAAAATTGAATTTTCCAGCAAGCTTCTATAGCATTGCAATGCCTATAGCATGCCAACAGAATCTTTCCTCCTGGTTAATGGTAGAAAGATAGCTCATCACGATATTACTCGAAACTGTCAATAAAATTGAACTTTCCAGCCAGATTCCAGAGCATTGCAATGGCTATAGCACGCCAACAGAATCTTTCCTCCTTATTTATGCAGGAAAATTAGCTCTCCACAATATTAGTCAAAAATGTCAATAAAATTGAATCTACCAGGCACATTCCATATCATTGCAATGGTTATAGCACGCCAAAAGAATATTTCCTCTTTATTTATGCAAGAAAGGCAGCGCACCACAATATTATTCGAAAATGCCAATAAAATTGAATTTTCCGTCCAGATTCTATAGCATTGCAATGGTTATAGCTTGCCAATAGAAGATTTCCACCATACTTATGCAAGAAACGGAGCTCACCACGATATTAGTCGAAAATGTCAATGAGATTGAACTTATCAGCCAGATTCTACAGCATTGCACAGGCTATAGCACGCCAATAGGATATTTCCTCCTTATTTATGCAAGAAAGATAG
>NW_016937460.1:0-236 GCF_001483705.2 Eufriesea mexicana
AAATACGTGGATAGCGGGGTATAGCTCAAGAGCTTAGACTATCCTATCCAAACGTCACAAAACATAACACTCCTTAACGCAGCATAACCCAACCTAACATGACGAGACCGCTATTGTTGGCCCTCACAGAGGCAAGCAGAATTCACTAGAGCACAGTCGAGCTAAGAAATCCGCCGCATTGCTGCGAATGGCACAAATGCCGTAGAAATCCCAATTTGACATCTTCTTTTTCAAGT
>NW_016937461.1:0-1424 GCF_001483705.2 Eufriesea mexicana
CAAACGTAAAGTAGCCAAGCGTAACGTTTCTCAACCTAACGTGCCAAGGCCACGGTTGCTACGATCCCCAGAGCCACGCAGAACACATGAGAGGAGAGTGGAGCGCAGAGATCCATGGATCCGCCGTGTATAGCGCAAAAGTCAAATTTGCCCTATCCAAACCTAACCAAACGTAACATAGGCGAACGTAACCGATCTCAAACTAACGTACCGGTGGCACACATGCTGGCCTCCACAGTGACAAGCAGAACATATTAGAGCACAGTAGAGCGCAGAAATTCACCGAATACCCGCGTGCAGCAAAAAAGTCAAAGCTATCCTATCCTAACATAGCGAAACTTAACATTGGAAAACGTAACATAATCCAAACTAACGTGCCACTGGCAAAGTTACTGGCCTCGCCAGAGTCGAGCAGAGTATAGTAGAGGAGAGTAGCGCTTAGAAATCCATGGAATCGCATTGTATGCCACAAAAGTCAAAGCTATCCGAGCCTAACCCTTTCTAACGTAACCTAATCAAGCGTAGCCTATCTCAACCTATCATTGCCAGCCCAATATTACTGGCCTCCCCAGAGCGAAGCAGAACATACTAGAGCAGAGTAGGGAACAGAAACCTACCGCATTTCATAGTACAGAACAGAAGTCAAAGATATCCCAACCCAACCCAAACAAATCTAACCTGACCGAACGTATCCTAACTATACCTAACGTGCCTAGGCCACCATTGCCGACTTCACAGAGTCAACCAGCATATACTAGGGCTCAGTGGAGAGCAGTAATCCGCCGCATTGCTGTGTAAAGCACAAGAGTCAAGGATATCCTTTCCTCATCCTATCAAAAGTAGCATTACTCTACAAAACGTATGAGAGGATAGTACAGAGCAGAAACCCATAGAATCGCAGTGTATAGCAGAAAGGTCAAAGCTATCCAACCCTAACCCGTAATAACAAAACCTAACCAAACGCAGCACTAACACAGCCTAACGCGACATGATCTGTATTGGTGCCCTCCACAGAGCCAAGCACAACATATTGGAGGCGAGTAGAATGCAGAACTCCATAGAATCGCAGTGTATGGCGCAGAAGCCAAACCTACCCTATGCTGACGTAACCAATTGTCACATAACCGAACGTAACATAACTAAACCCGATGTGCCGAGACCACTGTTGCTGGCCTCCCCAGGTCCTAGCAGAAATTGTAGCGCACAGTACGGCGCAGAAATCCACCGAATAACAGAGTATAGCTCGAAAGCCAAAGCTACCCTTAGCGAACTTGACGTGACATGACAGCCGAAAGAAAACTATCTCATCCAGACGTGCAGAGACCACTGTTGCTGGCCTCGCCGGAGCAGAGTGGAACATAGTAGAAGAGAGTAGGGAGCAGAAATGCATATAATGGAAGTGTATAGCATAAAAGTGGAAGCTA
>NW_016937462.1:0-404 GCF_001483705.2 Eufriesea mexicana
CACCCAACAAATGTCGGATGTAAGTTTGGAAATCGCATGTATTGTCGAATGTTGATACCCGTACCCGAAGTGCGTCTCTGGGATAATGTTATTTGCGTCACAGTACGTCGTTAATGATTTGTCTATGACGGTTTCGAAAACTTCACTAATATTCGCTAGGAGGCTAATTGGTCGGTAATTCGTTGGATTACTTCCCTTGTTCCGTCGTGGAACAAGGAAGAACCGTTACGGTCTTCCAACAGCCAGGTCTTAGGGTCGAACAATTCGGCATCGGAATTTCCCGCTCCATGCCTTCAGCATGTTTGACTGCTGTACCTTTTTTCTTTTGACTTCTCGTGTCGCGGAACACGAGAATCCTGGAAATCCCTAATTTAACGAAATTAGGCGACGGCTCTTAAGACTTG
>NW_016937462.1:1099-6895 GCF_001483705.2 Eufriesea mexicana
AGGCGTTGTAGACCTTTTCTGCGATTATCGGTTCTTTCAAATTAGTGAAATGTTCTGATGATGAAATTTACATCTCTTGGAGTTACTGCTTATAGAAAATTACTCGTCAAATGACTAGAAAATACAGTGCAAAATATAAATGTCAAAGGTGACCTCCAATATCCTTGACTTGGACGGAATAAATGCATAGATTCTATATGAAGAAGCCACTGAAGAAGGAATTTCGAGGCAAGAATTTTTACTTCGATTGAGAAGAAGCTTGCCACAAGGTATTAAAAGGAACAGCGGCTAAACAAAGAAGATAAAGCAAAACCAGTTAGAAATATAAGTACAGGCTCACGTGATCCGGAAACGTGCAGATAAGGTATTGCAAAGACAACAAAACTAACCAAATCGCCCTAAAATGTAAAATCTACGTATGTGGAAAATGTGCAATCGAGGAGTCTATAATTTGTAAAAGATGCTGCGAAAAAGTATTTTATATTAAGAAATTTAAGTTGCCTTGTGGGCGTCTTCTGGTTTAAAGAGTCAAAATTGTCGATCTCAAGAATTTTTTAAATTTTCTTAATGTTTAAACCTTAAGAAATATGTATGCCAATCCGTTTGACGAAATTCGTAAAATTGGCATAGTAAATAAATACCTATTACTTTAACACGTTGGCTGCCGCGCGAATTTTACGTGACTTGCCCAAGGCGCCAACATGAATTTTTCATTATGCGGTGCTTATTATGTTGAAATATTATTTACAGCAGATAAGTTTAGTTGCATATATCGGATGGATCCGATGTGGCTGACTTGCTACTAAATGTATATATTACCAGGTTTTTGATTTTATCACGCTCTTTGTGTCTATCATGGCCCATAACAAAACGAAACCACATTTTTTGAATTGGCTGACGGGATATCTCATGTTTTGACCGATTGACTTGGAATTTGGTGGAAATCTCCACCGGATATACCTTTATCGCATAAACCACGAACTTCAAAATCTGATATTCCTATTTTTGTTACTACGCAAACGACAAAAAGTGTGGTATTGGTTGTCATAGAATGTGTGGTATGAGAGTGAGGAACGTTTGTGAGGAAGGATGTGTGTGTGACGAGTATGACAGAGTCACGAAGAAACAATCAGTAGCTGAATGACAGTTATTACATATGAACGTGGTTGCGAGAGAGGCTTCGAGAGATTATATCGCAGTTAGAAGCGAATTTATATTACGAGATTTAGTTATAGTTTATATTGTGCTGTTATTGCGTTAAATAAATCTTCTAATTAGTTTATCCATTTACTCACAAAAAGCACAAGGAAAATCGATATCTACATTTCAAAATGCTACTCTTTTTCAATTTTCGAAATTTCGCTGTTTCAATGGTTCATGTTATAGCCGTATTTATACTAATTAAGATGCTATTTGGTTTTATCGGTTCAGATAACTAGATAGACCGGAAACATGCCAGACATTCGAACCCGTTTTTAAAAACATACTTTACGTAAGGCTATACAATTTCCACAACTTTCATTAATTTCGTTAAAAAAAAATTGTGAACTCTCTCAAAATATAAATAAATTCGAGTGCAAAAACTGCAAATAAAAACGATAGTTTCCTTAGAAAAAGAATCCCCAAAAAATCGATTCTTATAAGCCAGGTTACCAGAATACCCCTTTAAAAACCGATATAACCGAAATATTGATAGAAATAGTGGAATAATTGATAGTTATGTAGGAATAATAGGTTTGAGAGAGAATGCAAAGGAACCCTTGGGCCTATCCAGCTAGTGACGGGCCATAAACAGCAACCTAGGGTTCAGACTGAATGTTTAGAGTGACGTCTGAAATGCGCGTGGAAGGACGAGTGACCACGTGCAAGGATCGGATGAACGGAATACTTACGACTGTATGGAATGTGGAAAATGTAAGTGAAGAGCGAAGGGCGCCTGAATGTTTTGGGTACGTGACCCACCGAGAGCGAGGCTATGGGAAATGCGTGATTGAGAAAGAAAGCTTGAATATGAAAGAAGACAGAGTGCAAGGTTTAAATGAAGGCGCAAGGGCTGTCCTGGGACAGTCCTGTCGGAGAGAGTTCTATATGGTGACAATTCTTTACGGAGTTCGAAGAGTTGACGTGCGAGTGAGTTGCGTTATTTGTTTAATCTTTTAGTTTGTACTTTACTCTTAAATCTCTTTAGCTCGTAATAAAAATATATTGGAATTAAGTAACATCCTTATTCCTTGTATTCGCCAATCAAAGTATATTCCATACACATATGTATATTATTATTATCTTATTTTTTTATTCTCTTTCTCCTCCTCTTCATTTTCCTTTCCCCCTCCCATCCCGCCCACAAAATTGTTTGTATGTTGTGAATAAGGGTAAAGCGCTTATGCATATTGGAAATAGGTTCGACGCGAATAAGCGAAGTGTGTAGACATTATAGTGATGGTCTATAGGAAACAAATGAAAACGTGTAAAAGGTGGAAAGGAAAATAAAAAAAAAGAGAGAGAAAAGGGAACTCTAAAAAGACGAAGAGGGAAACGTGCACGACGGAAAAAGATGAAAACAGGAAAAAAGAATTTGGAGGTTAGGTCAACAATCCGAAGTTGACACGAAAAAGGACAAGAATATTCAAAATCAAATTTCTCGATAACGAAACTTCGAATGAAAAAGCTTTATTCTTCATCTTCGATTTGTTCTTTCATATAGAATCACCTCCTCTTCGATTGTACCACCGACACTCATGTATTGATGATCTATCCATATAAAGCATAGTTAAGTGCACGTGTACTCGGTGAATATTCAAAATCGATTTTCTCGAAAACGAAGCTTCGAATGAAAAAATGTTATTCCTTTTTTACGATTCATCGTAAATGTAGAATGTAGAATCATCCCCTTCCCGGTTGTACTACCGTTGCTGGGACACCCTGTATAATAAGGTCATCTGCGATGGCTATTCATCTTTCGTAGTTTAATTATTTTGATCAAATAATTTCTGAACCTTGTTATTAAATACATTAAATATTATTGGTGTATTTATGGTAACCTCTTGTACACCATTCTCAACTATGAATTCTATGTTGGATATTATAGTTGGATCTATGTATTGGGTATATAGGTTATTAATGATTTATTGATTATCATGTTCCATACAATTTTGCTTAAATATTTCGGAAATCCTTTTTTAATCATTTTAGAAATGATTTCTAATAGTTTATGTACAGCGTGTAAGGTGGAATGTTTATATCTAAATTCGAATTGATTTTTCAGTGTAATATTATTTTTTGTCCAAAATGAAATTAGAGCTGAATTTATAACTACTTCGAAACCTTTACTAATATTTAACAAGAGACTAATAGGGTTTTAATTTGAAAGAAAGGAACCATAATTCTCTTTTTTCGTTATAGCAATAACATTTGCTTCTTTCCAATTATTGGGAAAATATTGTAGGGTGGCAAATGGGGAAGAACTCTATCAAATAATAAACAGCGGCATCGGTTTTGACGAAATCAATGAGTATACGGAGCGCATGGAAACTTTTGGGCGGCTCCTTGAAAAGCAAGAAGTAGCGAATGGCGGTATCGGGTGTTTGGCGCAGAAAGAACAAATGATATCGGCAAATCCATTTGTCGGAATGTCTGTAGAATGATTGAGAGAGAAACCGTGTGTGTGGAATGAGATAGATCTGGCTTTAAATAGGCTGCAAGGGCGCGCGGTAGGCAGACGGGGTGTAATCGAGAATAGGGTGTGTGTGTTCAAGACGTTGAGTGGAATAATTGAGAGAAACCTTGTGTATTATGTCAATTAAATAAACTTGTTTTGTTATTAAAAATAGTTGTTCTTTATTAGACACGCAGATTTTGGTTTGCATAGGATTAATATAGCTAGGAATCCTACATACATACGACCATCTGCTTTGACTTTAGTCTATTGCATGGCTGATGGACTGGATTTATGGACAATTCGACATTTTCTAGAGTTTTTAAATGATCGTCCATTAAGTGTTTTAATCATTTTTTCGTCGAGCATGACGCATGGCGCAGCAGCTATTGGTCTCATGATTAAATTCATAGTGCTTGTTGCGTCCCGAACACTGCAACTCGCTCGACGAGTTTCACGGGGTTGTAAGGCCCGCTACGCTGCTGCGGCAATGTTCTTGGGATGCGGCCCACTCTAACTTGAATAGAGATAGACCTGGTTGGTGTTGAACTGCAATGAGTTCTATAGTAGCAGACAGTCTCCTGCGTTGAGTGTTGGTGGGTCTCGGTGATGATGGTGTGGTCGTGATGAAATATTTTGGAAGAATCTTGATGTCGTCGTGTTAGAGTTTTTACTGAGAATCTTCTTGTGAATGCCTTGTTGGTAGTTTTATAAGGTTTGACTGCCTTCTGGTTGGTTGGTATGATATTGGAGGTGGATATTAACTTCATCGTCTTTCCGTGGCGGTGGTTGTTTGAACATTTAGGTTCTTATGCCTGTCGTCTAAAAGGATAATATATTTGTCCTTGTCATGGTTTATACGAGCGGTGGTTTAGGTGACACTGAGTGTATACATGACAAGGGACGCTTACAATAAAGGCTCGGAAGAGGCCTCCATTTGACCTGGGACATTTTGGTCCTAGGACCGCAACAGTGCTCATATATCATAAGGCACTGAAGAAGATGGAAAATATTAGCAGTAATATATACAACAATTTTCGCGTTTGTAATGACGTTAAATAAATTTTTTTAAGCCTAAACGAAAAATAATATTATCAAAATTTCCTTTTAATTTTGAGTCAACCCACCCAAAGCAGTTCTAAAGTAAACATACAGTGAGTCACAGCCAAAATTGTACATTTATTAGAAAACGTTTCGTCTTATGAAAAAGTTTAGGGATAATTTGGATAAACGAATTTGGTGGGTATATAATGCAAATGTAGCTATATCTATTATGTAGTAATATAAAAATAAATCACCTTTCCTAAGTATTAAAAAAAATAGAATTACTAGGTTTCAGTCGGAAAAACGCCTCACAGCAAAATCGTATACTATTAATATTTCCATTATTTTTAGCGGGAAACCCCTGGAAACAAAGGAAAATCGTGAAACATATGAAAGATTATATTGTTTAGCTTGTTAGCAAGCACTAAACTCGCGTCATAAAGTCAGGAACCGAAATTAAAATAAAAAGGTAATAAAGATAAATCAAACTCTCAGAAGAGTGGTTAACTGTTGGAAGAAATTTTGAAGATGGTAAAAGTTATCGCAAAATTGAGAAGATTATTAACAGAAATGTCAGTATATTGTGAAACGATATGAAAACGAAAATAGGATAAGTAATAAGTCAAGAAAGGCTTCAAACAAGAATTTGAATGCGATGATGAAAGGTGGATTGTGCGAAAAAGTTAAGATATTCCGAGAATTGGTGTCCCTAAACTCATTAACAAAGTCGAACGAAATATATTTAGGAAAAAGTGTAAATCCAGAAACAATAAAAAGAATGCTAAGAAAACAAAATTTTCTGGTTGTACAGCTTGGAATGAACCTCTTGTGAAAGAAATACGTAGAAAAAGAAGATTACATTTCGTAAGAGACTATTTGAACAAAGATATTGATGTTTGGAAAGACTGTCTTTACAGATGAATGTAAATTTAATATCTTTATAATGAAGAACTCAAAATAAAAAATGTAAGCTGTACCGTGAAACATAGAGGTCAATCAGTGGTGGTTTGGGGTTACATATCTGCTGCTGAAGAGGATAGTTTAGCATTTATCGAAGAAAATATGAATAAATACGATTACGTGAATATTTTGGAAAA
>NW_016937463.1:0-588 GCF_001483705.2 Eufriesea mexicana
CGGAACGTAATATAACTCTACCTAACGTGACGCGACCACTATTGCTGTCCTCCCCATGGCCATGCACGACACACTAGATCAAACTAGGGCACGGAAATCCACAGAATCGCAGTGTATAGCAGAAAAATCAAAGGTATAGAGACCATACCCATGCTAACATGGACTAACGGAACGTAACCTAACACAGCCAAACATGTCGCTGCCAATGTTTCTGGCCTCACCGGAGCAAAGCAGAGCATGTTGGAGCACAGTAGAGCGCATATGTCCACCGAATAGCAGTGTACAACACAAAAGTCAAAGCTACCCTAACCAAACATAACATAACTCAACCTAACATGCCAAGACAGCTACTACTGGCCACCCCAGGGCCAATCAGAATATGGTAGAGCACATTAGAGAGCAGATATACGCGCACAGCTGTGTGTAGCGCAGAAGTCTAAGATATAGGATATCCTATTCTAACCTCACCAAACGTAACATAGTCGAACTTAGCCTATCACAACCTAATGTGACGTAATCGGTACTGCTGGCCTCCACAGAGTCAAGCTCAACATATTAGAGCACTGTAGAATGCAGAAGTCCACCGAA
>NW_016937464.1:0-928 GCF_001483705.2 Eufriesea mexicana
AAGCAGAGCATAGCACAGAAGTTGGGGATAGCCTAACCTGACCTGGTATAACCTGGTCTAACAAAACGTAGAGTGACAAAGCGTAACGTGCCGCGACCGCTATTCATGCGCATTGTTGAGCCAAGCAGAACGTATTAGAGCACATTAGAGAGTAGAAATCCACCGAAGAGCAGTCTATAGCGCAAAAGTCAAATATATCATATCCGAACCTGGCACAACCTAACCTATCCGAACGAATAGTAACTCTATATAACGTGACGAGTCCAATATTACTGGCATCCTCGGAGGCAAGCAGAACATATTAGGGCACAGTAGGGCGCAGGAATCCACCACACTGTAGTGAATAGCACAAAAGTCGAAGATCACCTAACCAAACCATACCTATCCTAACCTGTGCAAACGTAGCATAACTCAACATGACGTGCCGCGTACATTGCTACTTGCGTCCCCAGAGGCAGGCGGAATATAATAGGGCGCAGTAGATCACAGGAATCCAACGGATAAGGGTGTATATCGCGAAAGACAATGCCATCCTAATTAAACATAACCTAACCTAACCAAACCATACGTAACACAACTGAAACTAGGTTACCATGACCACAAATGCTCGCCTCCCCATAGTCGAGCAGAGCATAATTTAGCCATGTTGAGTGCACGAATAAACAGTGTAGTAGTCTATGGCACATAAGTCAAAGGAATCCTAACCAAACCTTCCCAAACTACCATAACGAAGCGTATCATAACTCAAACTAACTTGCCGATGCCACAATTGCTGACCACCCCAGAACCAAGCAGAACATATTAGAGCGCGGTGGAGCGCATGGAGCGCGGAGGCCCACCGAATAGCAGTGAATAGCACAAAAGCCAGAGCTATTTTGTCATTACATAACCATACTTGTTATATGCAAACGTATCCTGAATACATCTA
>NW_016937465.1:0-10807 GCF_001483705.2 Eufriesea mexicana
CTTATCACTCACTCCCTAGAGCCAAGCAGAACATATTAGAGGAAAGCAGAGCGCAGAAATGCACCGAATAGAAGTGTACAGGGCGAAAGTCGAGGCAATCCAAACATAAGCTAACCAAAATTTTCGTAACCAAACATAACATAACTCAACCTAACGTATCGAGACCTACATTGCTGCCCCCCAGGTTCAAGCGGAACGTATTAGACGAGAGTGGAGCACAGAAACCCATAGGTTCGCAGTGTACAGCACAAAAGTCAACGCTACCCAATCCTAACCTAACGAAAACTTCTGTCGGCCCGCCAAGGTCGAGCAGAACATAACAGAGGAGAGTAGCGCACAAAAATCCATAGAGTCGCAGTGTACAGGGGAAAAGTCAAAGCTACCCGAACCAAACCCAAACAAACATTACCTAACCAAACGTTGCCTAACTCAACATAACGTGAGGCAACCACTACTACTACAGTCCCCAGAGAAAAGCAGGACGTATTAGAGGAGCGTGGAGCGCAGAAATACATAGAATCGTAGTTTATAGCTCAGAAGTAGGAGCTACACTATCCTAACCTGGCCGAACGTAACAAAACCAAATGTAACCGAACTCAACCTAACGTGCCGTGGCCCTTTTGATGACATCCGCGGAGACGCGCAGAAATCCACCGAAGAACATTGTATAGCACGAGGGTCAGATCCTTCCTATCCTAACCTACCCAAACGTGACATATCTAAGCGTATCCCAACAAAATCTATTCTGCCGCTACCACTATTGCTGGCCTCCGCGGCGCCGAGCAGAAAATATTAGATGAGAGTAGTGCACAGAAATCCATAGAGTCGTAGTCCATAGCAGAAAAGTCGAAGCCATCTGAACCCACCCCAAACAAGCGTAAACTATCCAAACGTAGCATAGCTCAACATGACGAGCCGGGACCACTATTTCAGATCTCCCAAGAGCCAAGCGGAACATACTAGAGCACAGTAGAGGGCACAAATCCACCGAATGGCAGTTTGTAGCACAAAACTCAAAGCTGTCCTCTCCTAACCTAAAAAATCGTAACACAGCCAAACAAAACCAATATCCACCCAACCGCCCTACACCACTACAGCAGGCCTCCCTAGAGCCAAGCTGGAAATATTAAATTACAGTAGGGCGCAGAAATCTACCGTATAGCAGTGTATAGCACGAAAGTCAAAGCTACACTATCCTAAACAAACCAAACGTAACATAACTAAACCTAACGTGCCGAGATCACAATTGCTGTCCTCCACAGAGGCAAAGAGAGCATATTAGAGCAAAGTAGAGCGCAGAAGTTCACCGAATAACCGTGTACAGGTCAAAAGTCAAAGCGATCATATCCTAACATAACCAAACGTTCCGTAACCAAGCGTAACAAAACTCAACCTTAAGTATTGAGATCTCTGTTGCTGCCCTCTCCAGAGACAAGCAGAACATATTCCAGCGGGGTAGAGTGCAGAAATCCACAGAACCGCAGTGCATAGTACAAAAGTCATAGCTACCATATCCTAGCCTAACCAAACGTAACACAACGAGCGTGGCCGATCTAAACCCAACGCACCGACGAAACACTTGTTTGCCTCCCCAGAGCCATGCAGAACATTCTAGAGCACAGTATAGCGCAGAAGCCCTCAGATCAGCAGTGTATAGCACAAAAGTCTGAGCAACCATGTCCAGCATAACCAATCGTGTCATACCCAAACGTAGCCTAACTATAACAGACGCACTGCGACCACTAATGCTGGCATCCCCGGAGCCTTACAGTGAATATTATAATAGAGCCGAGCGCAGAAATCCATAGAATCGCAGCGCACATCAGAATAGTCACAGCCATCCAAACCTAACCGAAACTAACATAACCTAAACGAAAGTAGCCTCTCTCAACGTAACGTGCAGCAACCACAATTGCTGCCCTCCACAGGGCCAAGTAGCATATAGTAGGGCAAAGTAGGGCGCAGAAACCCAACGGACAGCAGCGTATAGTACGAAAGTCAAGCCCATCCTGACAGAACATAACGTAACCTAATCTATCCAAACTTAATATAGCTCGACCTAATGTACCGAGCAGAAAATTGCTCTCCTCTACAGAGCCAAGCAGAGAACTTTGGAGCAGAGTAGAGCGCAGAAATCCACAGAATAGCTGTGTACAGCACCAAACTGGAGACTATCATATCCTAACATAGCCAACCTTCACATAACCAAACGTAACATAGCTCAACCCAGCGTGCCGGGGCCACAGTTACTGGCGTCCCCAGGGCTAAGCAGAACACATTAGAGGAGAGTAGAGCACAGAGATACGATGAATCGCAGTGTATAGCTCATAAGTCAAAGCTATAGCATCCTAACCTAGCCAAACGTAGAAAAGCCGAACGTAACCGAACTCAGCCTAACGTGCCGGCGACACTATTGCTGGTCTCCCCAGAGCCGAGAAAAAATCTACCGAACAGCAGTGCATATCACAAAATTCAAAGCCATCCTGTTCGAACCTAACGAATCGTCACATAGCCAAACGTAACCTTACTCTACCGAACGTGTCGCAACCACTACTGCTGGCCTCCCTAGGGCCAAGCGGAATGTACTAGAACGCAGTGGAAAGCAGTAATCCACTGAATAACAGTGTATAGCACGAAAGATAAAGCTATGTTATCCGAACTGAATACGACCTAACCTAACCAAACGTAACCGTTCTCAACCTATCGTGCAGAGAACAGTATTGCTGGACTCCACAGAGCCAAGCAGAAAATATTAGAGCATGGTAGAGCGCCGGAGTCCACCGACTATTAGTGTATAGCGCAAAAGTCAGAGCTATCCTATCTTAACATATCCAAACTTACCGTAGCCTAGCGTAACCTGTCACAGACTAACGTGCCGAGACTACAACAGCTACACTTCCCAGAGCCAGGCGGGACATATGAGAGAGTAGTGGTACGCAGAAGTCCATGGAATCGCAGTGCATTGCACAAAGGTCAAACTTACCCTATCCTTACCTAACCAAACGTAACATAGCAGAACGTATACTGGCTCAGCCTACCCTTCCGAAGACACTATTGCTCGCCTCCACAGGGCCAAGCCGAGCGCAGTAGAGCAAAGTAGAGCGCAGGAATCCATCAAATGGCAGTGTATGGCACGAAAGTCGTAGCTATAGTTGCCGAACGCATCCTGACATAACATAACCAAACGCAACTTATTTCCGCCTAACGTGCTATGACCACTATTTCTGAACTCCGTAGAGCCAATCAGAATATACTAGAGCACAGCAGAGCGCAGAAGTGCACCGTATGGCAGTGTATAGTACAAAAATCATAGCTATCCGATACTAATCTGATGAAACGTAACGTAACCAAACGTAACCTGGTTCATCCTAACGGACCGAGAACATTATTGCTGCCCTACTCAGAGCGAAGCAGTGCATATTAGAGCACAGTATAGCGCGGGAGTCCACCAAAGGGCAGTGTACAGCACAAAAGTCTATGGTATCCTCTCCTACACTAACCAAACGTAAAATAACCAAGCTCAACGTAAACCAAACTATCGTGACGCAGCCACCGTTGCTTGCCTCCCCAGAGCCAAGGAGAACATACTAGAGCGCGGTAGGTCGCAGAAATCCAACGAATAGCAATGAATAGCACAAATGTCAAAGCCATTGTTACCAAACCTAACCCAACGTAGCCTAGCCAAACGTGAGTTAACTCAACCTATCGTGTCACGGCCAATATTGCTGGCCGGCCCAAGGTCGAGCAGAGTATTGCAGAGCAACGTAGAGGGCAGAAATCCACCGAATATCTGCGAACAGCGCACAAGTCAGAGTTAACGTATCCTAACCCAACCAAACGTGAAATAACCACGTGCAGCATAATCCAACCTAACGTACATAGACCACTACTGCTAACTTCCCCATAGCCAAGCAGAATATACTAAAGCACAGTAGAGCGCAGAAATACAACGAATAGGAGTGAATAGTACAAAGATTGCCATCCTAACCAAACTGGACCAAATCTAACATAACCAGGCGTACTATAACTAAACCTATCGAGCCGAGGCCTCTATTGCTGCCCTCCCCTGAGCCAAGCAGAACATATTAGAGTACAGTAGAGCGCAGAAATGCACCGAATCGCAGTGTATAGCACAAAAGTCAAAGCCATCATATTCAAACCTCACCTAATCTAAACTTGCCAAGCGTAACCTGACTCCACCTATTGTTCCACGACGGCCATTGCTGGTACACCCGATTCCAGGAGAGTATAGTAGAGCAACGAAGAGCGCAGAAATCCTCCGAAAACCAGTGGATAGCAAAAAAGTCAAATTCATCCTATACTAACCTGACCAAACGTAACATAACCAAACGTAACGTAACACCGCCTAACGTGCCTATACCAATATTGTTGGCCTCCCCATAGCTAAGCAGAATATATCGGAGGAGAATGGAGCGCAGAGGTCAATGGAATGGCTGTGTAAAGCAGAAAGGACATAGCTATCCGTACCTAACTCGTTATATCGTAAACAAACCAAACATAACCTAACACAAACTATCGTGCTGCTGCCACTATTTCCGGCCTACCCAGAGCAAAGTGTGCCACATTAGAGAGCAGTGGAGCGGAGAAATCCACCGAATATCAGTGTAAAGCTCAAAAGTCGTAGCTACCCTCTTCTAACCTAACAAACCGTAACATTTCCAAACGTATCCAGACTAAACCCAACGTGCCGCCACCACTATTGCCGGTCTCCCGAAAGCCATGCAGAGGATATTAGACTAGAATCCTTAGAATCGCAGTGTACAGCAGAAAAGTCAAAGATACCCAATCCTAACCCAAAGGAACGTATTACTACCTGGCATAGCCATACTCAACAGAACGTGCATGGACAACTATTTCTGGTCTCCACAGCGCCAAGCAGATTGGTGCAGAACGCAGTAGAGGGCAGGAAACCACCGAATATTTGTGTATAGCTCGAAAGTCAACGTTACCCTAACCAAACCTAGCCTACCCTTACCTAACCAAGCGTATCGTCAGGCAACCATACGTGCCACAGCCACTGCCGCTGGCATCCCAAAGGAAGAGCAGGGTATAGTAGAGCCATGTAGAGAGCCGAAATCCACCGAGTGCCAGTTTATAGCACAAAAGTCAAAGCTAATCTATCACAACCATACAAAACGTAACATAACCAAACGCAACATAGCTCTGCCTAACGTGTCGAGACCGCTACTGCTGGCCTCCCCAGACCCAAGCAGAATATACTAGAGCGCAGGAATTCAACGAATAGCTGCGCAATCGTCAAAAGTCGAAGCCATTCTTACCAAGCATAACCAAACATAACTAAGCCAAACGTTACCTAATAGAGACAAACGTTACACGACCACTATTACTGGCCTTCCCAGAGACAAGCAGCCGATAGCAGAACAACGCATATCGCAGGTATATGTCGGATAGCATTTCATGGCACAAATGTCAATGCTACCCTAACTAAACCTAACCAAACCTAACCAATCAATACGTGACGTAACTCAACCTAACGTGCTGGGACCACAGTTGCAGGCTTCTTCAGAGCTAAGCAGAACGTGTCAGAGTACAGTAGAGCGCAGAAATCCACCGTATAGCATTGTATGGCACAGAAGTCAGAGCTGTCACATCCTAACGTAACCAAACGTAAAATAGCACATCTTATCGTGCAGAGACCTCTGTTGCTGCCCACGTCAGAGTAAAGCAGAACTTATTAGAGCACAGTGGAGCGCAGAAGTCCACCGAATAGCAGTGTATAACGCGAAAGTCAAAGCTAACCAAATCTAGCCCTGGCTACCGTGACCGAACCAAACGTAGCCTAACACAACCTAACGTGCCGCGACCAGCATTGCAGTGCTCCACAGAGCCAAGCAGGGCATAACAGAGGAGAGGAGACCGCAGAAATCCTCCATATAGCAGTGTAGAGCGCAAAGGTCCAAGCTGTCCTGTCCTAACATGAAAAAGCTTAGCATAACCAAACGCAACTTAACTCAGGCTAACGTGCCGAGTACAATATTGCTGGTATCCCCATAGCCAAGCAGAGTGTACGAAAGCATAGTAGAGAGCAGTAATCCATCGCATTGCTGTGCGTAGCATAAAAGTAAAAGATATCCTAACCTAACCCGTCCGAAACTAGCCAAGCCCAGCGTAACGTAGCCAAACATAACGTGCGGAGACTATTATCGCTGGCCTCCCGAGAGACAGGCAGGGAATATAAGAAGAATGCGGAGCGCCGAAGTCCACCAAATGGCCGTGTCAAGCGTAAAAGTGAAGGCTATCCAATCTTAAGCTAACCAAGCGTAACATAACAAAGCGTTATCCTTCTCATCCTAAAGTGCCGAGACCACTGTTGCTGGACACACCACAACAAAGCAGAACACACTAGAGTACAATAGAGCGCAGAAGCCCACCGAAAGCAGTCTATACCACGAACGTCGGAGCAATCCAAACCTAACCCAAAAAAACGTAACGTAACCAAACGTAACCTAACACAACCTAACGTGCCGAGACCAATATTACTGGCCTTCCCTGAGTGGATCAGAACATAGTAGAGCGACGGAGGGCGCAGGAACCCTCCGAATTGCAGTGTATAGCACAATAGTCAAAGTTATCCTATCCTACCTTATCCAAACGTAAAATAACCAAACGCAACCTAACACAATCTAACGCGCCGCGTCCACAATTTCCGGAATTCCCAGAGCAAAGCAGGGAATATTAGATCACAGTAGCTCGCAGAAATCCTCGGAGCAGCAGTGTACAGCACAAAAGTCAAAGCAATCCTCTCCTACCTTAACCACGCATAACACAAGCAAACGTAACCTAACTCAAATTAACATGCACCTACCAATGTTTCTGGCAATCCCAGGGCATAGCAGAGCATATTGGAGCACAGTAGAGAGCAGAGGTCCACCGTAGAGCAGTGTCTGGTAATGAAGTCATATCTATATTACACTATTCTAACCAAAGGTAACGTAACCGAACGCAACCTAACTCAACATAGCCTGCCGCGGCCACTGTTGCCTTCGTCACCGAAGAGAAGCAGAATATGTTGGAGCAGAGTAGATCGCAGTGGTCAATAGGATAGCAGAGTTCAGCACAGAAGTCAAAGCTATCCTAACCAAACGTAATCGAACTCATCTTATCGTACGGAGGAAAATATTGCTGGCCTCCCCAGAGCCAAGCGGGACACGTTGGAGGAGAGTAGGGCGCAGAAGTCTGTGGAATAGCAGTCTTGAGAAAAAATGTAGAAGCTACCGTAACCTAATATAACGAAATGTAAATTCACAAAACTTAACGTGCCGCGATCATAACTGCCGGCATCCCAAGAGCTAAGCAGAACAAATTGAAGAAGTGGAGTGCAGAAGTCAATAGAATCGCAGTGTATTGCAGGAAAGTCGGCGCTATCCAATCCCAACCCAAAGTAATGAAACATAACTCAACGTAGCCCAACTCAAGCTAACGTGACGCGAACAAAATTGCTGACCACCACAGATTCGACCAGAGCATAGTAGAGCACAGCAGAGCGCAGAAATCCACAAAATAGCAGTGTACAGTACAAATGTCAATGATAACCTATCCTAATCTAAACAAACGTAACATAACCAAAAGTAACCAAACCCAACCTAACGTGCATAGACCATTGTTGCTGGCATGCCCTTCTCAAAGCAGAACATATTAGAGGAGAGTTGAGCCCCGAGAACGAAAGGAAGGCAATGTATAGCAGAATAGTCAGAGCGCTTCTAACCTAACCCAAACCAACCGAACCAAACAAAACATAACCTAACAGAACCTAACGTGCCGAGACGACCACTGCTGGAATCCCCAGAGCCAAGCAGATCATATTAGAGCACAGTGGAATGCAGAAGTCTACCGAATATCGGTGTATAGCACAAGAGACAAATTTAACCGTTTCTAACCTTACCCAGCTTAACATAACCCTACGTAACCAGACAAAACCTCACGTGCCCAGACCGTTACTGCTGAAATCCCCAGGGCCAAGCAGAATTCAATTGCGGAACAGAAGAGCGCAGGAATCCACAGAATGACAGTGTACGGCACGAAAGTCAAAGCTATACTTACATAACACAAACAAACAAAACATAACCAAACGTAGCCTAACTCAAAATAACGTGCCGGGAATACTGTTGCTGGTCCCCACATAGCCAGGCAGGGCATATTAGAGGACAGCAGAGAGCAGAAATCGGTATAATAGCAGTGCATAGCGCAAAATACATAGCTATCATAGCCAAATTTAACAAAACCTAACCTAACCGAACGTAATCCAACTCAACCTAACGTGCCGATTGGCAAGAACCGGCAATATTTACCCGACCACAGTAGAGCGCAGAGATCCACCGAACAACTGTGTAAAGCGCAAAAGTCAATGCTATCCTAACCACAGGTAACCGAACTAAGCCGAGCCGAACAAAGCAGAGCAACGTGGATCGCGATGATCCTAACAAATAGGAGTATAGATCACAAAAGTCAATGTTACCCTAACCAAACGTAGCTTAACTTACACTAACTGAACGTAACATAACTCAACCCAACGTGCACAGACCATTATAGCTGGCCTCCTCAGAGCATAGCACAATATACTAGAGCGCAGTAGAGCGAGGAAATCTGCCGCATTGCAGTGTACAGCACGAAAGTCGAACATGCCCTAACCGAACATGTCCCTACCTAACCTGATCAAATACATCCCGGCACAACCTAACCTGTCGCGACCAGTATTGTTGTCCTGGGCAGAGCCAAGCAGATCATATTAGAGAGGGGCAGAGCGCGGAATCCCATATAATAGCACCTTGCAGCAGATGTGTTAAAGCTGTTAAGAAATAACCAAGACAAACGTAACCCACCAAACGTAGCCTAACTAAGCATAACGTGCTGCGACCGCTACGGCCAGACTACTCAGGGCCAAGCAGAGTATAGTAGAGCGCAGTAAGGCGCAGATCCACAGAACAGCAGTGTATAGCACAAAAGTGAACGCTACCCTATCCTAACCTAACCAATCGTAACATTACCAAACCTTTCACAGCTTAATCTATCGTGCCACGACCGCTATTGCTGGCCTCCCCAGAAACGAGCATATTATAGTAGAGCACAGTAGAGCGCAGAGGCCGTCAAATAGCAATCCATATCTCAAGAGCCAAGGTTATCCTTGCCTAACCACGCCTAACCTTAATTATACAAACGTAGGATAACCAAACCTATCGCGCCGAGAACACAATTGCTGACTTCCCCAGAGTCAAGCAGAATATACTAGAGAATAGTAGAGCGCAGAAATCCACCGGACAGCAATGTACAGCATAAGAGTCGTAATGATCCTAGCCTATCATATCCAAGCATAATAAGACCGATCGTAAAATAACCCAATATAACGTGCATAGAGCACTATTGTTGACCTCCCCAGAGCAAAGCAGAATATTCTAGAGAACAGGGGAGAGCAGAAGCCGGCCGGACTGATGTGCAAAGCACAAAAGTCAGACATAACCTAACCTAACCTGGCATAAACTGACCCAGCCATACGAAGCCTAGCTTAGCCTAACGTGCCGCAACCACTGTTGCTGGCATCCGGAGATTCGATCAGGATATAGTGGAGCACAGTAGAAATCAGAATTTCACCGAATTGCTGTGTATAACACAAAAACCAAAACTGCCCTGTCAAACCTAACCAAACCTTACCAAACCAAACGTAGTTTAACACAACCAAACGTGCCGTGACCACTATTGCTATCATCCTCAGAGAAGAGCGTACGTTAGAACAGCAACGCAGAGCGCAGATGTCGACCGAATAGCAGTGCATAGTACAAGAGTTAGAGCCCTCCAACCAAACTTAACCTAACCCGTCCTAACCTAACGTAGCCTATCTCATCACATTGCGCCGGGACCACAACAGCTGGCTTCCCCTGATTCAAGCAGAGCACCCTAGCGCACAGTAGAGCGCAGCACTGCTCCTAATACCAGTGTGTGTCAAAGAAGTCGAAGCCATCCAGTCCTAACATAGGATAGGGAGGCCAGCAGTTGTGGCCTCGGCATGATAGGCTTAGTTACGTTACGTTTGGCTATGCTACGATTGATTAGGTTTGGGTAGAATAGCTTTGACCTTTGAGCTATGCACTACTGTTCGGTAGACTCCTGCGCTCTGCTCTGCTCTAATGTATTCTGCTCGGCTCTGTGCATGGCAGCAATAGAGGTCCCAGCACGTTAGGATATCTTAAGCTTCGTACGGTTACGATACCTTAGTTAAGGTTAGGACGGGATAGAATTCACTCTTGTGCTATGCACTGATTTTCGGTGTATTTCTGTGATCTACTTTGCTCTGATATGCTCTGTTTTGCTCTGGGGATACCAGAAGTGGTGGCCGAGGCACGTTGGCTTGAGTTTAGTTACGTTCGGTCATGTTATGTCTGTTTGGGTTAGGTTTGGATAGCTTTTGCTTTTCTGCCGTTCACTGAGATTTTATGGACTCCTTCGCTCTACTCTCCTATAATACGTTCTGCGTGGCTATGTTGAGGCCAGATGAAATGTTCTCGGCACATTAGGTTTAGTTGGGATACGGATGGCTATGTTACGTTTGCCCATGTTAAGACAGGGCAGCAATGACCTTTGTGGTATACACTGCCAGTCGGTGGATTTCTGCGCTCTGCCGTTCTCTAACTTGTTCTGCTTGGCTCTGCGGATGCCAGCAATAGTGTTCTCGACACGGTACGTTGAGATAGGTTATGTTCGGTTCCGCTAGGTTTGGCAATGTTAGGACAGTGTAGTCTAGACTTTCCTGTTATACACTGCTATTCGGTTGATT
>NW_016937466.1:0-749 GCF_001483705.2 Eufriesea mexicana
ACATGATCCGATCTGATGTGAACTGATCTGAACTGACCTGACCTGACCTGACATGATCTGGCCGGGCCTGACCTTTCCGGAACTGACATGACCTGACTTGGCCTGACCTGGGCTGACCTAACCTGACCTGACATGACCTGGGCTGACCTAACCTGACTGATCTGACCAGACCTGACCTGATCATATATGACCTGGCCTGACCTGAACTGACCTGAAGTGACCTGAACTGACAGCATCTGACCTGACCTGACCTGACCTGTCCTGACTTTAACCGGCCCTACCTGACCTGACCCGTGCTGACTGACCTAACCTGACCTGACCAGGCCTGACCTGACCCGACCAGACCTGACATGACCCGGGCTGACGTGACCTGACCTGACGTGACCATCCCCGAACTTGCCTGGCCTGACCTGACCTGATATGACCTGACATGACACGATCTGCTCCGAAGTGAACTGACCTGAACTGACCTGACTTGACCTGACCTGATCTGACCTTACCTGACCTGACCTGACCTGACCTGGCCTAACCGGCCTTACCTGAACTGACCTGACCAGACATGATCTGGCCTGGCCTGACCTTACCAGGCTTGACATGACCTGATATGACCTGACATGAACTGACATAACCTGACCTGTCCTGACCTGACCTGACCTGACCGGACTGACCTGACCTGGCCTGACCTGACCTCTCCTGACGTGATCTGACCAGACATGCCATGACATGACCAGACATGCCATGACATGACC
>NW_016937467.1:0-1555 GCF_001483705.2 Eufriesea mexicana
CACGCCAATAGAATGTTTCCTCCTTATTGACGCAAGAAAGCTAGCTCAAAACGATATTAGTCGCAAATGTGAATTAAATTGTATTTTGCTGCCAGATTCTGCAGCATACCAATAGCTATAGCCCGCCAATATTATCCTCCCTGCTTATTCATGCAAAGAAGCATGCTCACAACGATGTTAGTCTAAGATGTCATTCAAATTGAATTTTCCACACAGATTCTGTAGCACTGCTGTAGCTATAGGAGGTGAATACAGTCTTTCCTCGTTATTTATGCAAGAAAGAGAGCTCACCACGATATTAGTCAAAAATTCCAATAAAACAGAATTTACCAGCCAGATTCTATAGCATTGCAATGGCTATAGCACCCCAATAGAATGTCTCCTTATATATGCAAGAAAGTTGGCTCACCACGATAGTACTCGAAAATGTGAATAAAATCGTATTGTACAGCCAGATTCTCCATCTTTCCAATGGCTATAGCACGCCAATACAATCTTTCATCCTTATTTATGCGAGAAAGCTTGCACACCACATTAGTCCAGAATGTCAATAAAATTGAACTTTGCAGTCAGATTCTACAGCATTGCAATGGCAACAGCACGCCAATAGAGTCTTCCCTCCTTATTTATGCAAGAAGGCTAGGTCACCACGATATTAGTAGGAAATGTCAATAAAATTGAATTTTCCAGCCAGGTTTCGGAGCATTGCAATGGCTATAGCACGCCAAAAGAATGTTTCCTCCTTATTTATGCAAGAAAGTGGGCTCCCCACGATATTACTCGAAAATGTGAATAAAATTGTATTTTGCAGCCAGATTCTGCAGCATACCAATGGCTATAGCCCGCCAATATTATCTTCCCTGATTATTCATGCAAAAAGTTTGCTCACCACGATGTTAGTCTAAAATGTCATTCAAATTGAATTTTCCACACAGATTCTGTAGCACAGCTGTAGCTATAGGAGGTGAATAGAGTCTTTCCTCGTTATTTATGCAAGAAAGATGGCTCACCACGATAATAGACCAAATGTCAATAAAATTGTATTTTGCTGCCGGATTCTACAGCATTGCAATGGCTGCTGCACGCCAATTGGGTCTTCCCTCCTTATTCATGCAAGAAGTTTAGGTCACCGCGATATTAGTCGAAAATGTCAATAAAATTTAATTTTCCTGGCAGGTTTCAGAGCATTGCAGTGGCTATAGCACGCCAATAGATTGTTTCCTCCTTATTTACGCAAGAAAGCTGGCTCAAAACGATATTAGTCGAAAATGTGAATAAAATTTTGTTTTGCAGCCAGATTCTGCAGCATACCAATGGCTATAGACCGCCAATATTATCTTCCCTGCTTATTCATGCGAAAAAGCTTGCTCACCACGATGTTAGTCTAAAATGTCATTCAAATTGAATTTTCCACACAGATTCTGTAGCACTGTTGTAGCTATAGGAGGAGAATGGAGTCCTTCCTCCTTATTTATGCAAGAAAGAGAGCTCCCCACGATATTAGTCAAAAATGTCAATAAAATAGAATTTACCAGACAGATTCTATAGCATTGCA
>NW_016937468.1:0-1082 GCF_001483705.2 Eufriesea mexicana
CCTATCCTAACCTCACCAAAGGTAACATACCCATACGTAGCCTAAGTCAAGCTAACCAGCCGACACCACTGTTGCTCTCCCCCACAAAAACAAGCAGTTTTCACTGGATCACAGTAGAGCGCAGAAACACACCGCATTGCACTCAATAGCACAAGTGTCGAAGATGCCCTAACTTAACCTGAAATAACCTAACCTAACCAAACGTAACCTATCACAAACTACCGTGCCGAGATCACTATCGCTGGCACCCGCAGACCCGAGCAGAATGTATGAGAACACAGTAGAGCGCAGAAGTACGCGGATAGGCGTGCATTACACAAAAGTCTGAACTATCATATCCTAGCATCACCAAACGTAACAAAACCATACGTAGCGTAGCTCAAACTCACGTGCCGGGACCACTACTGCGAGCCACCCCAGAGACAGGCAGTACATGCTAGAACGCACTGCAGAGCAGGGATCCACCGAATAGCAGTGTATAGCACAAAAGTGGAAGTGGCGTATCCTAAGCAAGCCAAACGTAACACATACAACGGAGCCTAACACAATCTATCACAACGGGACCGAAATTGCTAGCATCCAAAGAGACAGGCAGAATTTACCAGAGCAGAGTATATCGAAGAAATCCTGCGCATGGCAGTGAACAGCACAAAAGCCGTGGATAACTCAGCATAAGCTGACCAAAACCAAACTAACCGAACGTAGCACATCTCAACAAAACTTGCCGCGACCACTGCTCCTGGCCTAACCATAGCCAAGCAGAGTACGGTAGAGCACCGTAGATCACAGAAATACACCGAATGACAGTGTACAGCTCGAAAGACAAGCAATCATAACCAACATTAACCTATACTCTCCGAACAGAACATAACCCAACTTAACCTAACGTGCCGCGACTATTATTTCTCGCCTCCAGAGTGTCCAGCAGAGTATAGCAGATCAATGTGGAGAGCAGAAATCCACCGAGTAGCAGTGTACGTTACAAAAGTTGAGGATATCCTGACCTAACCTTGCTTAACCTATCGTAACCAAGCGCAGCATATCTGAGCATAACGTGCCGAGACCGCTTCTGCTGGCGTACG
>NW_016937469.1:0-1834 GCF_001483705.2 Eufriesea mexicana
GGTCGAAGATATCTTATCCTAACCTGACACAACCTGACCAAACCAAACTCAGAATAACGCAGCTTAACATACCGCGACCATCGCTGTTGGCATCTCCGGAGCCAAAAATAATATAGCAGAGCACTGTCGATCACAGGGATCCACCGAAAAGCAGTGTACAGCACAAAGGTCAAACATATCCGGACCCAACTTGACCTAACGTAACCTATCCAAACGTAGTGTAAACCAACATAACGCGACGAGACCAATATCGCTGGCCTATCCAGCGCCAAGCAAAGAATATTAGTGCACACTGGAGCGCAGAAGTCACCCGAATAGCAACAGCACAAAAGCCAAAGATGTCCGTTCCTAATATATCCAACCATAACATAACCAAACGTAACATAGCTCAACCTGACGCACCCCGACCAGTACTGCTGGCCTCCAAAGAGTCGAGCAGATCTTACGAGAAGACAGTAGGGCGCAGTAGTCCATAGGAACGCCGTGTATAGCACAAATGTCGTATTAACCCAGACCTAATCCAAGCTAATATAACGTAACCAAACGTACCATACGTCAACATACCGTGCCGAGGCCACTTTTGCTGGCACCCCCGGAGACAAACAGAATGTAGTAGATCGCAGTCTAGCGCAGAAGTCCACCGAAGAACGGAGTATAACGCGGAAGTCAAAGCCACCCTTACCGATCTTAACCATCCTAAACTAACCAATCGTAACCTAACTCAACCTAACGTGCCGATACCACTATTGCTGGCCTACCCAGAGCTAAGCAGAATATGCTAGAGAACATTGGAGCACAGAAATCCAGTGCATTGCAGTGTAGTGCACAAAAGGCGCAGATAACCTGGCACAACCTTCTCAACCTAACCTGACGAAACTTAACCAAACTCAGCCAAACATGACGAGACCACTGTTTCTGGTACCCACGAATACAAGCAGATTGTACTGGAGCTCTTTAGTGCGCAGAAATTTACCGCATTTCAGTGAATAGCACAAAAGCCGCAGATATTCTACCAAAACCTAACCTAGCCTGACCTAACAGAACGTAGCATAGCTCAAAGTAACAAGCCGGGTCCACTGCTCCTGGCCTCCGAGAGCCAAGCAGAACATGTTAGAGCAAAGTGCAGAGCAAAAATCCACCGTATAGCAGTGTATAGCTTAGAAGTCAAAGCTATCCTGTCCTAACCGAGCCAAACGTAACCTAACCAAACGCGGCCCTACTCGACCCAACGTGCCAAGACCAGAATTGCTGGCCTCCCCAGCGCCAAGCATAGAATATTAGAGCACAGTATGACGCAGAAAGCCACGGAACAGCAGGGCATATCACAAATGTAAGAGCTGTCCTATCCAAGCATAACCAAACTTTACCTAACCGCACGTAACATATATCAAGCGAACTTGCCACGACCTCCGTTGCCCCACCAGAGACATGCGGGTGGTTGTAGAACAACGCAGAGCGCAGATATAAACCGAAAGCAGTGTACAGCATAGAAGTTAAGCCCTTACCAACCAAACTTAACCTAGCCTAACCAAGCCGAACGTAACCTAACTAAACCAAACCTGCCAGGACCCCTATTGTTGGCTTCCCCAGAGAAAACCAGATGCTAGTAGAGCAATGCAGTACACAGATATGGAACGAATAGAATTGTGTAGCGCAAAAGTCAAAGCTACCATAACCAAACCTATCCCAACCCAGCCATTCCATGCGTAACATAGCTCACCCTAGCTTGCCGAGACTACTTTTGCTGGCATCCTTATAGCCATCCGGGACATGTTATAGCGCAGTACAGCGCAGAAGTCCACCGTATATAATTGTACAGCACTAAAGTCAAAAC
>NW_016937470.1:0-446 GCF_001483705.2 Eufriesea mexicana
GCGCAGGAATCCACCGAATAACAGCTTGTGTCACAAACTCATAAAAATCCTAACCGAGCCATTCTAACCTAACCTAACGAAACGTAACATTACACAACCATACATGCAGAGACCGCTACTACTGGCCAACCCGGAGGCTAGCAGAGCATGTTATAGCACATAAGAGCGCAGAAACCAACTGAAAGCGGCGTATGGCACAAAAGACAAAGCATCCTATCCCAACTTAGCCAAACGTAACACAGCCAGACGTAACCTAACTGAACCTAACACGACGAGACCACTGTTTCTGACCCCACAAAGACAAGCAGAATGCACTAGAGCACATCAGTGCACCGAAATTCACCGCATTGCAGTGAATAACACAAAAGTCGAAGATATCCAAGCCCAACCTGGCCTAACCCAATCTAACCATACGTAACGTAACTCAAACTAACCTGCCGCTATCA
>NW_016937471.1:0-568 GCF_001483705.2 Eufriesea mexicana
GAATCTGTCTGGAAAGTTCAATTTTAATGCCATTTTCGACTAATGTCGCGGTGAGTTAACTTTCTTGCATTAATAAGGAGGAAAGATGCTGTTGGCATGCTATAGGCATTGCAGTGATATAGAATCTTGCTGGAAAGTTCAATTTTATTGACATATTCGACTAATATCGTAGTTAACTAGCTTCCTTGCATAAGTATGGCAGAAAGATCCTTTTTTCGTCCTATAGCCGATGCAATGCTGTAGAATGTGGCCGGAAAATTCAATTTTATTGACGTGTTCGAGTAATATCGTCGTGAGATATCTTTTTTGCATAAATAAGGAGGAAAGATTCTATTGGCAACTATAGGCTTTGCAATGCTATAGAATCTTTCTGGAAATTTCAATTTTATTGTCATTTTCGTCTAATTTCGTGATGAGCTAGCTTCCTTGCACAAGTAAGGAGGAAAGAAACGTTCGGAGTGCTATAACCATTGCAATGCTATAGAATCTGGCCGGAGAATTCAATTTTATTAACTTTTTCGAATAATATTGTGGTGCGCCACTTTTCTTGCATAAATGAGGAGAAAGA
>NW_016937472.1:0-729 GCF_001483705.2 Eufriesea mexicana
CGGTAAGCGATCTATTTACCAAGCTATAGCAGATTATATATTTTGAATAGACCTATTCTCTGAAATATAGATGGCTGTACTAGCCATTGAATTGAATGCGTTTGGCGATCTACTCACCAAGCTATAACAGGTTATTGATTTTGAAAAGCCTATTCTCTGGCAAATAGATGGCTGTCCTTGCCATTGGTTGATGACGCTGGGCGACCTATTAACCAAGCTATAACATATTATAGACTTTGAATAGACCTATTCTCTCGCAAGTACATGGCAGTACTTGCCGTTGGATCGAAGGCGAAAGGCGATCTATTCACCAAGCTCTAATCGGTTATAGATTTTGAATAGACCTATTTTCTGGCAAGTATATGGCTGTACTTGCCATTGGATAGAAGGCGTTGGGCGATCTATTCACCTAGCTATAACAGATTATAGATTTTGAATAGACCTATTGTCAGGCAAGTAGATGGCTGTAGTTGCGATTGGATTGAAGGCGTTTGGCGATCTAATCACCAAGCTATGACAGCTTATAGATTTTGAAATGACTCATTCTCTTGCAAGTAGATGGGTGTAATTGCCATTGGATTGAAGGCGTTCGGCGATCTATTCAACAAGCTATAGGAGGTTATATATTTTGAATAGAACCATTTACTGGCAAGTAGAAGTCTGAAATTGCCATTGGATTGATGGCGTTGGGCGACCTATTCACCAAGCTATAAAAGATAATTTACTTTG
>NW_016937473.1:0-875 GCF_001483705.2 Eufriesea mexicana
CCCCAAGCTAACCTAACCTGACCAAACGTAGCCTAACTCAACGAAACGTGCCGAGACCACTACCGCTGGGTTCTCCGGAGACAAGAAGGATATACTAGAGAACAGCGCAGAGCAGCAAGCCGTCAAAGAGCAGTGAAAATCACATACGTCAGAGATAACCTAACCTTAGCTGGCCCAACGTAACCTATCCCACCGTAGAATATCTAAACCTATGGAGACGGGACCATTATTGCTCTCCTCACCAGAACCATGCAGAAAAGACCAGATCGCATTAAATCGCAGGAATCCTCAGAAAAGTGGTGTATACCACGAAAGTCAATGCTATGCAAACCTAACCCAAACGAACATATCCCAACCAAACGTTGCCAAGCTCATCCTGACTCGTCGAGACCACTATCGCCGGCTTCCCCAGAGTCAAGCAGGTCGTACTAGAGCACAGTAGTACGCAAATATCCGCCGTACAGCAGCGTATAGCATAAAAGTCAATGCTATCCTCTCCCAATATAACCAATCGTCACTTGAGCGAACGTAACATATCTCAACCCAGCGTGCAGAGACCACTGATGCTGTACACCCAGCGGCCGCGCAGAATGCCATAGAGCACAGTAGAGCGCAGATATACACCGAATAACAGTGCATAGCACGAAAGACAAAGCTAACCTTACAGACCTTGGTCTAACCTAGCCTAACCAAACGTAACCTAACCCAGCCTAACGTGTCGAGACCACTATTGCTGTTTTCCACGGAGCCAGACAGAAGACATTAAATCTTAGTATAGCGCAGGAATCCAACGGATATCAGTGTACAGCACGAGAGTCGAAGCTGTCCTAACCTAACACAACGCAACCTAACCCAGCCAAAAGTAATCTATCTCA
>NW_016937474.1:0-570 GCF_001483705.2 Eufriesea mexicana
GAGGTGCCGAGACTACTATATCTGGCCTCCACAAAGTCAAGCAGAACACATTAGAACACAGTAAATAGAAGTATTCCATCGAATAGTACTGCATAGCACAAAAGTCAAAGCTATCCTAGCCAACCGAGACCTACCCCCACCAAATCAAACGTAACTCAACGAAACGAAGCGTGCCACGCCCACACCTGTTGGCCTCCCCAGAGACAAGCATAGGCTAGTAGAGCAGTGCAGAGCGCAGATATCGAACGACCGAATAGCAGTGTACGCCACAAAAGTCGAAGCTACCCATACCAAACCAAACAGAACCTTGCCAAGCCAAACGTAACCTGACTGGTCCTAACGTGCCGAGATCACTACTTCTGACATCCCCAGAGCAAAGCAGAACATACTGGATCACTGTGGAGCGCTGAATTTCACCGAATAGCAGTGTACAGAAGAAAGTCGAAGCCATCCTGACAAAACCTTACCCAACCCAACATAACCAATACAAATGTAGCTCAATATACAGTGCCACAACCTATATTGCTGGCATCCACAGGGTCCAGCAGAGTATAGCAGAGCCAAGTAGAC
>NW_016937475.1:0-1194 GCF_001483705.2 Eufriesea mexicana
AACGTAAGATTGCCAAACGTAATCTAACTCAACCTAAACTGCCGAGGCCATTACCGCTGCTCTTCTCAGGGGCAAGTAGAACATACCAGAGCATATTTGGGCGCAGAAATCCGCCGAATTGCTGTGCATAACTCAAAAGTTGGAGTTATCCTAACCAAACGTGTCCTAACCGAACATAGCCTAACATAACATGCCTCAACATAACGTGCCGAAAACATTATTTCTGGCCTTCCATGTGCCCAGCTGAACAAACTAGAGCACTGAAAATCTGCCAAATCCACCGGACATCAGTGTTTACCGCGGAAGTCGTATCCATCCGAACCCAACCAAAGCAAAGGTAACGTAGCCAAACGTAGCCTGACTAAACACAACGGCACGAGACAACTATTTCTGGGCTCCGCAGAGTCCAGCAGTGTACAGTAGGGCAACGTAGGACGTAGAAATCGACCGAAAAGAAAAAAGCAGTGTATGCCGAAAAAGTCCAAGGTATCCTCTCCTAACCTCTCCAAATGTAATACAACCAAGCGCAAAATAACTTAAGCTTACGTGCCGAGGCAACAATTGCTGGCCTCCCCAGAGCCAAGCGGAATGTACTAGGGAACTATAGAGCCCAGAAAGCAACCAAATAGCAGTGTATAGAGCAAAAGTCAAAGATATCATGGCATAATATGACAAAGCCTAACCTAATCAAACGTGGAACATACAAAACTTACAAGCTGAAACCTCTATTGCTGGCCGCCACAGAGTCAAGTAGAACATATTAGACAACAGTAGAACGCAGAAATCCACCAAATAGCAGTGTATAACGCGAAAGACATAGCTATCCATACATAACCCAAACAAACATAGCCTACCAAACGTAGCATTGCTCAACCTACCGTGCTGGGACCACCATAACTGGCCTCCCCTGAGTCGAGCAGAGTATAGTAGAGCTATATAGATCGTAAAAATCTACCGAATGCCAGTGCATAGCACACAAGTCGAATCTACCCAATAGTAACCTATCCAAACTTAATGTAGGCGAACGTAACATAACCTAACCTAACGCGCGGAGACCACTATTGTTGGTATCCACGGAGTCACGCAGAGGACTTTACAGCACAGTAGACCGTCGAAATCAAACTCATTGCATTGTAGCGCGAACGTCAAAGCTATCCTGTGCTAACGACGTCAAACCTATCGAAACCAAGCGCA
>NW_016937476.1:0-579 GCF_001483705.2 Eufriesea mexicana
GCCGCGACCACTATTGCTGGCCTCTTCAGAGCCAGGCAGAGCCCATTAGTGGAATGTAGGACGTAGAAAACTATGGAATTGCAGTATATATCGGAAAAGGCATGGTCACCCATACCTAACCAAGACAAACAGAACGTAACCAAATATAGCCTAACTAAAACTAACAGGCCGCGACCGCTATTGCTGCCGACCCCAGAGCCAAGCAGGAGAAACTAGTGCACAGCAGAATGCAGAAACCGGCAGAATAACAGTGTATAGCACAAAAGTCGTGGCTACCCTGGCCTAGGCTAAGCAAACGTAACCTAAACGAACGAAGCATAACTCAAAATAACATGACTCGACCACTACTGCTGGACACGCCAGGGCCAAGCAGAATATAATATAGCACAGTAGAGCGCAGAAATTCATCGTATAGCAGTGTATAGCAAAAAAGTCTAAGGCATCCTCTCCTAACCGAACCAAACGCAATATAGCCAAACGCAACCTAACTCAGTCTAAAGAATAGCAAAAAAGTCAAAGGCATCCTCTCCTAACCGAACCAAACGCAATATAGCCAAACGCAACCTAACTCAGTCTAAA
>NW_016937477.1:0-1438 GCF_001483705.2 Eufriesea mexicana
ATACAACAACAGAACGCTCTTTCAGCTGTATTAATCTGCACAAAGATGATCTCTATTGCAAAGCTGTTCAAGAAAAAAGACAGATCCATTTCCCATCGAGACATAAGCGATAGACTACACAGTACTGAGTACAGAAGTCTTGACATTTCTGTACTCCTTGGATTTCTTTGTTCGTTGATCATTTAAATTCCATTGCTATTCTGGAATAATCAATGTGTAGTGCCCTTCTGGCTGGAGATATATGCAATAGCATAACGCTACTTAGTACCTCGGCCAGACGCGCACTCCAGACGTTGGAATTGCATGTTGAATGATGATTTAGATTATATAGCAATTCGAGAATGACAAATTTCAGATCCATTATAATGACAGGCATTAGCAAGTGACATTACTGTAGGGAGTAAAGTTATCGTCACAATACTGAATCCGTTGGATGAACTTGTACATTGATGATGTATACTCCACAGCCACACTAGAATGACCAATGTATTTTGCGGATAGGCCAGAGATGTTTACAAACAATATCACGTTACTTAGTACACCCACGAGAAGAGCAATGTCGCGGCTTTACTGTTGCGTTGAATGTAGATTTATGTTTTATAGCTAATATTAGATGACAAACGACAGATCCATTATCCATCGAGATGTTAAGAAACAACAATACGGTAATGAGTACAGCCATCCTCACATCACCGCAGCAGTTGCGTTACCTTATTCGCTGGTTATGTTAATTCCACGCAATTCTAGAATAGTCGATCTATATTACGGTTACGGCTAGCAACATTTGCAATTCGCAGTACGGTACTTGGTACATCCAACAGGAGGACACTGCAGATATAGGATTGACCACTCAAATCATGGTATACATTCTGTAGCAATTCTACAATGACAAATTGAGGTACCATTACATCGCAAGGTGTTGTAACTTTCCAGAGACGGGACACCTACAGCCTTCATCACAGTAACGTAATAGTTGGATTAACTTGTCCACAGATGATTTAGGTTCCACAGCAATTCTAGGATAATCAATGTATATAATAGGTTTGTCTGGAGACATTTATAGTTATCGGTGCGGAACAGAGTATATCTACCAACAGAGCACCGTTGCCGTTCGATTAATAAGTTCACGGATGATTTACGTTCCACAGCAATTCTAGAACTAAGAAAGAGATATCCATTATCCCGCGGGGTATTAGCAATTGACAACAAGAGCAGCAATCATAACAGTACTGTAGCCGCAGGAACAATTTGTTTACTCATGACTAAAATTCCACAGCAACTCTAGAATTATCAATATGGAGTACGGGGATACCTAGGGACATTTAGAATTGGTAGCGAGGCACTTAACACATAGAAAAACTGGGCACTGTAGCCATGGGGTTAATCTGATCAACGATGCTCTCGACATTATAGCAGTTCTAGAATGACAACGGATATA
>NW_016937478.1:0-537 GCF_001483705.2 Eufriesea mexicana
ACTTTTGTGCAGTAAACGGCTGTTCGATGGATTTCTGCTCTCTTTTGTGCTCTAGTATGTCCTACTTGGCTGTGGGGAGGGAAGCAATAGCGGTCTGGGCACGTTAGGTTGGGTTATGCTACGTTTGGTTATGCGCTGTTTGCTCAGGCTGGTCTTGGGAAGGTTTGACTCTTCTGATATACACAAAGATTCTATGGATTTCTGCATTCTCCTCTCCACTAATGTATTCTTCTTGGCTCTGGGGCCAGCACTAGTGGTCGAAGCACGTTAGGTTGAGATATGATGCGTTCGGTTATGTTACGATTGGCTAGGTTAGGAGAGGATTGCGTTGACTTTAGTGCTATGGTCCGCCATTGTGTGTATTCCTGCGCCCTACAGTGCTCTGGAATTATCAGCTTGCCTCTGCTAGCGCCACCAGTAGCGGCCACGGCCTCGGCACGTTACGTTTGGTCATGTTGCGTTCGGTTTAGTAGTGTCAGGCTAAGTTTGGTTAGGATAGCTTTAACCTTTGTGCAGTACACTGCTATTCCATAGATT
>NW_016937479.1:0-367 GCF_001483705.2 Eufriesea mexicana
TAACCTAATTTTTGACACATCTTTCCCGCCAATTTGAGAATACATTATCATACTTGCACGCAATGAACGTTCTATGGGGCCCTTAATATTTCGAGAATTCTATCAAAAATTTGGAAATATATTCTAAAAATATTGCTCTATCGATCAATCCAATAAAAAAAAAAAAAAATGGCGATGTGCTCATAGGAAATTTAATATCGTCAAATAGGTTTCTGGTCGACTAATTTAATTTTGCAACAGTTTGGAAGGTTTACGTTTATTTATGTATGAGAGGGTTGTTTAATTTATAGGTTCATTGACTAGAACACGTATCATAGTATACGTATGCTAAATTTCAAGTGAATTGTTAACCTAATTTTTGACACAT
>NW_016937480.1:0-647 GCF_001483705.2 Eufriesea mexicana
ACCAAGCGCCACATAATCCAACCGAGCGTGCCTAGACCAATGTTGCTGGTAACCACAGTGCCAGGCGGAACATATCGGAGCGCAGTAGAGCGCAGAAATGCAACGAATAGCATTGTATACCATGAATGTCAAAGCTATGCAAACCAGACCCAATCTAATATAACCAAACCAAACGAAGCCTATAACAACCTAACGTACCGTGACGAGAATTATTGACAACATTAGGGCCAAGCTGATCATATTAGAGGACAGTGGAGCGCAGAAATAAACCGGATATCAGTGTATAACACACAAGTCGAAGTTATCCTTACCTAGCGCAAGCGATCCAAACGTAACCAAACGTAATCTGACAGAACCTAACGTGCCGCGGCCAGTATTGCTGACCTCCACAGAGTCAAGAAGAGCACATTAGAGGAGCGTAGAGCGCATAGATCCATAGAACCTCAGTGTGTGGCCTAAAAGTCGAAAGTATCCAGAACGTGTGTGGCCTAAAAGTCGAAAGTATCCATACCAATCCAAAGCCAACATAACATAACCAAGCATACCCTATCTCAACCTAATATGCCGAGACCGCTATTACTGTTGTCCTCAGAGCCAAGCAGATAATACTAGAGCATAGTAGAGCGCAGGAGTCTACCGCATTACAG
>NW_016937481.1:0-211 GCF_001483705.2 Eufriesea mexicana
CACCCCGATATTTGACGACAATGTCAATAAAATTGAATCTACCAGACAGATTCTCTTGCATTGCAACGGCTGTAGTACGCCAATAGAAACTTTCCTCCTTATTTATGCAAGAAAGTTAGCTCAACGCGATATTACACGAAAATGTCAATAAAATTGGATTTTCCAGTCAGTTTGTGTTGCGCTGCAATGGCCATAGCACGCAAAATGGATC
>NW_016937482.1:0-742 GCF_001483705.2 Eufriesea mexicana
TTATCTACTCTACGTTCAGCTAGGTTAGATTAGGTGTGGTTAAGACAGGGTATCTTCGACTTTAGTGCTGCACATAGCAATTTGGTGACTTTCTGCGCTCTACTGTGCTCCAGTATGATATGCTCGACTCTGGGGATGCCAGCATTAGTGGTCATGACAGGATAGGCTGTGTTATGCTACGTATGGCTAGTTTACGGTTGGTTGGATTAGGATAGGGTAGCTTCGACTTTCGCGCAATACACTGCTATTCGGAGGGCTTCTGTGATCTACATCGACCTACTGTACTCAACTCCACTCTAGGGAGGCCTGTAATAGTGGTCTCGGCTCGTTAGGTTGAGTTAGGCTACGTTTGGTGGGGTCATATTAGCTTTGGTTATGTTCGGTTTGCTTTGGCTTTACATAGTGCTCTATCCTGTGCTCTAGTGTGTTCTGCTTGTCTCTGTGGACGCCAGCAATGGTGCTTGCGGCAGATTTGGCTGAGATATGTTGCGTTCGGTTATGTTAGGCTTGGTTACGTTTTGTTAAAAGAGCTTTGAATTTTGTGCTGTGCTCTGCTATCCGGAAGACTGCAGCGCTCTCCATTGCTCTGCTGTACTCTGCATAGCTCACGTGAGTCCAGCAATTGCAGTCGTGACACGTCAGTATTTGTTACGTTACGTCGGCCCATGTTACGTTCAAATACGTTAGGACACTGTATCTTCGACTTTTGCGCTATACACTGCCTTTCGGCGGCTTCCTGCGC
>NW_016937483.1:0-379 GCF_001483705.2 Eufriesea mexicana
TCTGTTATAGCTTGGTGAATAGATCGCTTAACGCCTTCAATACACTTGCAAGTGCAGGCATCTTCTTGCCAGAGAATAAGTCTATTCAAAATCTATAACCTGTTATAGATGGGTGAATAGCTCGCCCAACGCCTCCAATCCAGTGGCCAGTAGAGCCATCCACTTGCCAGAGGATATGTCAACACAAAACCAATAGTCTGTTATAGCTTGGTGAATGGATCGCATAACACCTTCAATCCAATGGCAAGTGCAGGCATCTACTTGCCAGAGAATAAGTCTATTCAAAATTTATAACCTGCTATAGCTTGGTGAATAGAACGGCTTACGCATTCAATCCAATGGCATGTGCAGACATCTACTTGCCAGAAAATAGGTCTAT
>NW_016937484.1:0-1636 GCF_001483705.2 Eufriesea mexicana
AGGAGGAAAGATTCTACTGGCGTACTATAGTCATTGCAATTCTATAGAATCTGCCTGGAAAATACAATTTCATTGACATTTTCGACTGATATCGAGGTGAGCTAACTTTCTTGCATAAATAAGAAGGAAGTATTCTATTGGCGTGCCATACCCATTGCAATGCTACAGGATCTGGCGGGAAAATTCAGTTTTATTGACAGTTACGACTAATATCGTGGTGGGCTAGCTTTCGTGCATAAATAAGGAGGAAAGATATTAGTGGCGAGCTAAAGCCGTTGCAATGCTATAGAAACTGAAAACTGGCTGGAAAATTCAATATTATTGATAGTTACGACTAATATCGTGGTGGGCTAGCTTTCGTGCATAAATAAGGAGGAGAGACTCTACTGGCGTGCTATTGCCATTGCAATGCTGTAGAATCTGCCTGGAATATTCAATTTTATTGACGTTTTCGACTAATATCGTGGTGAGATAACTTTCTTGCATAAGTAAGGCGGAAAGCTTCTATTGGCGCGCTATAGCCACTGCTATTCCATAGAATCTGCCTGGAAAATTCAATTCTATTGACATTTTCGATTAATATCTTGGTGAGCAATCCCACTTGCATAAATAAGGATGAAATATACTATTGGCGCGCCATAACCATTGCAATGCTATAGAATCTTGCCGGAAAATACATTTTCATTGACATTTTCGACTAATATCGTGGTGAAATAGCTGTATTGCATAAATAAGGATGAAATATTAAGGATGAAATATTCTATTGGCGCGGAATGGCCATTACAATGCTACAGAATCTGGCTGGAAAATTCATTTTTATTGACATTTTCGTCTAATATCCTGGTGAAATATCTGTATTGCATAAAAAAGGATGAAATATTCTATTGGCGCGCTATGGCCATTACAATGCTACAGAATATGGCTGGAAAATTCAATTTTATTGACATTTTCGACAAATATCGTGGAGACCTTACTTCCTTGCATATATAAGGAGGAAAGATTCTACTCGCGTGCTATAGCCATGGCGATGCTATAGAATCTGTCTGGAAAATACAATTTTATTGACATTTTCGACTAATATCGTGGTGAGCTAACTTTCTTACATAAATATGGAGGAAAGATACTGTTGGCGCGCTATAGCCACTACAATTCCATAGAATCTGCCTGGAAAATTCGATTTTATTGACATTTTCGTCTAATATCGTGGTGAGCAAACCCACATGCATAAATAGGGATGAAATATTCTATTGGCGTGCTATGCCCTTGGCAATCCTATAGAATCTGGCTGGAAAATTCAATATTATTGACGTTTTCAACTAATATAGTGGTCGGCTAACTTTCGTGCATAAATAAGGAGGAAAGATATTAGTGGCGTGCTAAAGCAACTGCAATGCTATAGAAACTGGCTGGAAAACTCAATATTATTGACAGTTACGACTAACATCGTGGTGGGCCGACTTTCGTACATACATAATGAGGAAATATTCTATTGGCGTGCTATAGCCTTGGCAATGCTAAAGAATCTGTATGGAAAACTCAATTTTATTGACATTTTCGACTATTATCGTGGTGAGCTAACCTTCTTGCATAAATAAGGAGGAAAGGTTCTATTGGCGCGCTGTAGCCGCTACAGCTC
>NW_016937485.1:0-2058 GCF_001483705.2 Eufriesea mexicana
ACTGCTATTCGGTGGACTTCTGCGCTCTACTATGCTCTAATATCATCGCTGGCTTTGGGGAGGACAGCAATTTCGTTCTCGGCACGGTAGGTTGAGTTTCGATACGTTATGATTGGTTACCTTTGTTTGGGTTAGGTATGTATGTCCTTCATCTTTCTTCTATATACAGCCGTTCTATGTATTTCCGAGCACTGCTCTCATCTACTATGTCCTGCTCGGCACTGGTGAGGCCAGCAGTAGCGGTCGCTGCAGGTTAGGTATGGTCAGATTACATTTCGTTATATTACTTTTGGTTAGGTTAGGATAGGATAGCTTTGACTGTTGTGCTACGCATTGCTGTTCTCAGAACTTCTGCGCTCCGCTCTCCTCTAATTTATCCTGCTTGGCTCATGGGATGGCAGCAATGGAGGTCTCGTCACTTTGGGTTTAGTTAGGTTACGTTTGGTTACGTCAAGTTTGGTTAGGATGGGTCAGGATACCTGTTACTTTTGTGCTGTACACTGATTTTCGGTGGATATCTGCGCTCTACTGTGCCCTAGTGCCTTCTGCTCGGTTCTGCGGAGGCCAGCAGTAGGGCCCTCTGCACGCTTGATTTAGTTCCTCTACGTTCGATTATGTTAAGTCTGGATAGCTTATGACGTCGCAGCTTTGATTCGTATGCTATAAACTGAGATTCCATGGATTTCTGCGCTCTACTCTCCTCTAATATGTTCTGATTGGCTCTGTCGAGTGCGGCAATGGAGGTCTCGACACGACAGGCTTTGTTATGTTACGATTGTGTAGGCTTGGTAAGGCAAATTTCGGTACTGGTTGCGTTTTCTTTCGTGCTGGATACTATTACCCGGCGGACACCAGCGCTCTACTGTGCTGTACTATATTCTGCTTAGCCTTGGGAGGCCAGAAACTGTGGTTACCGTACGTTCGGTTGTGTTCCGTTACATGTGGTTGTGTCACGGTTGGTTATGTTATGACAGAATAGCATTGACATTTGTGGGGCCCGCTGCTATTCGGTGGTATAATATATTCCGCTTGGCTCGGTGGAGGACAGCAATATTCGTCTCGACACGTAAGGTTGAGTGTAGCTGCGCTTGGTTACGTTACGTTTGGTAAGGTAAGGTAATGGCTTAGACTTTCGTGCCATACGCTGGTAGTCGGTGGATTTCTGCGCTCTGCTGTGCTCTAGTACACTCTGCTTGTCCCCGTGGACCCAGCAATAGCGGTCTGGTCATGATAGGTTGAAATAATTTGCGCTTGTGTGTGCTACGTTTTGCTGGGTTGGAATAGGCTACTCTGTCTTTTGCGCTTTATTTTGCGCTTTACACTTCTGTTCCGTGGATTCCTGTGATCTGCTGTGCTCTACTACATTCTGCTTGGCTCTGGTGAGGGCAGCTATAGTGATCTTGGCGTGTTTGGTTGAGACAGGCTACGCTTAATTATGACACGTTCGGCTATGTTAGGATGGTATAGCTTGGACTTTTGCTCCATACACTGCTGCTCGGTGGATTTCTGCACTCTAGTGGGCTAAAATTTGTTCTGTTCGGCTCTGGCTAGGACAGCAATAGTGGCCTCGTCGGTTTTGGTTTAATTATGCGACGTTTGAATATAACTGGTTTGGTTACTTTAGGACAGTGTAGCTTAGACCGTTGTGCTACACGCAGCTATTCTGTCGATTGCTGCGCTCTAAATTGCTCTACCACACTCTGCTCGACGCTGGGAATGCGAGAAATAGTAGTCGTGGCACGTTGGATTCAGTTATGTTACGTTTGGTTACGTTAGGTTAGGTTGGGCTCGGTTAGAGTAGCATCGCCTTTCGAGCTCTACACTGCTTTTCGGTGGATATAAGTGATCTACTGTGCTCTACTATAATCTGTACGGCTGCGGTGAAGCCTGCTGCAGTGGTCCTGGCAGGTGACGTTGAGCTATCCGACGTTTGGTTGGGTTATGTTAGGCTAAGTTTGGTGAGGAGAGCATCGACTTTCGTGACAAACACTGCTATTCGTGGATTTCTGTGATATTCTATGCTCTACTACATACTGATTGGCTATGGGGAAGCCAGCA
>NW_016937486.1:0-591 GCF_001483705.2 Eufriesea mexicana
ACGAAACCTATTACAACATAACGTACCGAGACCACCATTACTGGCAACCAAAGGGTCAAACAGCACATATTAGTGCACAGTAGATTGCGAAAATCCACCAAATCGCAGTGTATGGCGTAAAAGTCTAATATATTCTATCCTAGCCTGACCAAATGTGACAAAAGCGAACGTAACGTAACACAACATAACGTGCCGCGACCACCTCTGCTGGCATCCGTGGGGACAAGCAGAATATTGTAGAACACTGTATGTCACAGAAATCCACCGAAAAGCGGTGTATAGCACGAAAGACAAAGTAGCATATCCTAACCTAGCCAACGTAACATACCCAAGCGTAGTCTAACTAACACTATCATGACGAGACCACTACTGGTGGCATACCCAGAGTTAAGCAGAACACACCAGAGCACAGCAGAGTGCGGAAACCCGCGAACAGCAGTGTAAAGCACATAAGCCTATGCTATCACAGCATAACCTCATCAAACGTAACAAATCCTAGCGTAGCATAGCTCAAACTAACGTGCCGATGCCACTACTACTGGTCCCCGCAGTTCCGAGCAGAACATACCAGAGCACATCACGGAAGAAATC
>NW_016937487.1:0-819 GCF_001483705.2 Eufriesea mexicana
AGCTAACATTCTTGCATAAATAAGGAGGAAAGACTCTATTGGCGTGCTATTGCCATTGCAATGACATATAGTCTGTATGGAAAAACCAATTTTATTTACGTTTCTTCTATTATCGTGGTGAGTTAACTTTTTTGCATAAATAAGGAGGAGAGATTCTATTTGCGCGCTATACCCGTTGTAGTGCTATAGAAACTGGCTGGAAGATTCAATTTTATTGACATTCTCAATATCGTAGTGAGGTAACTTACTTGCTCAAATAAGTAGGAAAGATTCTATTGTCGTGCTATTTCCATTGCAATGCTACAGAATCTGGCTGGAAAATTTAATTTTATTGACATTTTCGACTAATATCGCCGTGAGCAAACCTCCTTGCATAAATAAGGGGGAAAGATGCATTTGGCGAGCTATGGTCATTGTTGCGCAAAAGAATCTGGCTGGAAAATCCAATTATATTGACATTTTCGAAAGATATCGCGGTGAGGCAACCTTCTTGCGTATATAAGGAGGAAAGATTCGATTGGAGTGCTATAGCCGTTGCAATTCTATAGAATCTGCCTGGTAGATACAATTTTATTAACATTCTCTTCTAATATCTGTGTGAGCTAACTTTCTTGCCTAAATATGGAAGAAAGAAGCTGTTGGCGTCCTATAGCCATTGCAGTGCTATAGAATCTGGCTGGAAAATCCAATTTTATTAACGTAGTCTCCCAATATCGTGGTAAGCTAACTTTCTTCCATCAATAAGGAGGAAAGATACTATTGGCGTGCTATAGCCGTTGCAATGCTATAGAATATGCCTGGAAATTTCAATTTTATTCA
>NW_016937488.1:0-548 GCF_001483705.2 Eufriesea mexicana
AGATTTTATTGGCGTGCTATTGCCACTGCAATGCTATAGAATCTGGCTGGAAAATTCAATTTTATTGACTCTTCCGACTAATATCGTGGTGAGCTAGCTTCCTGGCATAAGTATGGTGAAAGGATGCTTTTGGCGTACTATATCCATTGCAATGCTGGAGAATCTGGCCGGGAAATTCAATTTTATTGACATTTTCGGCTAATATCGTGGCCAGTTAACTTTCTTTCAAAAATAAGGAGGAAAGATTTTATTGGCGTGCTATTGCCACTGCAATGCTATAGAATCTGGCTGGAAAATTCAATTTTATTGACTCTTCCGACTAATATCGTGGTGAGCTAGCTTCCTGGCATAAGTATGGTGAAAGGATGCTTTTGGCGTACTATATCCATTGCAATGCTGGAGAATCTGGCCGGGAAATTCAATTTTATTGACATTTTCGGCTAATATCGTGGCCAGTTAACTTTCTTTCAAAAATAAGGAGGAAAGATTTTATTGGCGTGATATTGCCATTGCAATGCTACAGAATCTGGATGGAAAGTTCAATTTTA
>NW_016937488.1:701-963 GCF_001483705.2 Eufriesea mexicana
TGAGCCAGCTTCCTTGCATAAGTATGGAGGAAAGATCCTTTTGTCGTGCTATAACCATTGCAATGATATGGAATGTGCCTGGCAGTTTCGATTTTATCGACATTTTCAGCTAATATCGTGGTGAGCTATCTTTCTTGCGTAATTAAGGCAGAAAGATGCTATTGGCGTGCTATTGGCATTGCAATGCCGAAGAATCTGACTGGAAAGATCAATTTTATTGTCATTTTCTACTATTATCGTGGTGAGCTAACTTTCTCGCATA
>NW_016937489.1:0-238 GCF_001483705.2 Eufriesea mexicana
TCAGGTCAGGACAGGTCAGGTCATGTCAGGTCATGTCAAGTCTGGTAAGGTCAGGCAAGGCCAAATCATGCCTGGTCTGGTCAGTTCAGGTAAGGCCGGTTAGGCCAGGTCAGGTCAGGTCAGGTCAGGTCAGGTCAGATCAGGTCCGGTCAAGTCCGATAAGGCCAGGCCAGGCCAGATCATGTCTGGTCAGGTTAGGTCAGTTCAGGTCAGTTCACGTCAGATCAGATCATGTCAT
>NW_016937490.1:0-582 GCF_001483705.2 Eufriesea mexicana
AGTGTGTGGTGTAGCAATGTAGAGCGAGAAATCCACCGGACAGCAGTGTGTAACATAAAAGTCTATGCTACCCTATCCTAGCCTTCCCATACATAACCGAACCAAACTTAGCCTAACCCAACATAACGTACCGAGGCCGCTATTACTGTCCATCCCAGAGTCGAGCAGGGTACAACAGAGATAGAGATCCTCCGAAAAGCAGTGTATAACACAAGAGTCGGCTTTATCCTATTCTACCCTATGCAAACGTAATATAACAAAACGCAACCTAACAAAACATAGCGCGCCGAGGCCACTACTGCTGGCTTCCCCAGAGAGAAACGGAAAATACCTGAACACAGTAGACGGCAGAATGCCACCAAATTGCAGTGTATCGCACAGAAGTCAGAGGTATGTTGTACTAACCTAACCAAACAGGGCCTAACTAAACGTAGAAGGACTGAAACTAAATCCACGCGACCACTATTGCTTGCTTCCCCAAAGGCGAGCAGAGTGTAGTAGATCAATAGTTGTCTAGGTGTTAGGTTACGTTCGGTTAGGTTAGGTTTTGTTATTTTCGGTCAAGATAGCTTTGACTTTCGC
>NW_016937491.1:0-1376 GCF_001483705.2 Eufriesea mexicana
CTTCGATCCATACATCTATCCATCCATACGTCCATCCATCCATACATCCACCCATCCATACATCCGTCGAACCATACATCCATTCATCCATCCATACTCGCACCCATCCATACATCCATACATCCGTACACCCATACATTAGTACATACATACATCCATACATCCATAACGCAACTACGGCCATACATTCATGCATCCATACATACATACATCCATACATCCGTACATGCATACATTCGTACATTCACACGTACATACATCCATACATCCGTACATGCATACATTCGTACATTCACACGTACATACATCCATACATCCGTACATGCATACATTCGTACATTCACACGTACATACATCCATACATCCGTACATGCATACATTCGTACATTCACACGTACATACATCCATACATCCGTACATGCATACATTCGTACATTCACACGTACATACATCCATACATCCATACGAATATAGATCAATACATCCATACATCCATAACGCAACTACGGCCATACATTCATGCATCCATACATACATACATCCATACATCCGCACATGCATACATACATCCACTCATACATCAAGGCATCCATACATCCATACGAATATAGATCAATACATCCATACATCCGTACATGCATACATTCGTACATTCACACGTACATACATCCATACATACAACTATACACACAGCCGTACATACACCCTTCCATACAACCATCCATAAATCCATCCAAACATTGACCCAGCCATCCATACATTCATACATCCACACATCCGTACATCCACAAATCCTTCCATTCCTACGTCTATCATTCGATAAATCCATCCATCCACACATCCACCCACCCATACGTCCATCGGTCCATACATCTATCCACCCATTTATCCATCCACCAATCCATCCAACCATCCATTCATCCATACACCCGTACATCCATAAATTCGTACATTCATACGTCCATACAACCGTACATCCATATATACATCCATCCATCCTTTCCTCAATCCATCCATACATCCGTTCATAAATACATCCATCCACCCATCCACCCATCCATCCTTGCAACCATAGAGACATCAATACATACATCCTTACATACACCAATACATTCATCCATACATACATCCATAGATACATACTTACATACATCCATACATACATCCATGCATACAACCATTCAGACATCCATACATACATCCATGCATACATCCATGAATACGTAAATGAATACATCCTTACATTCATCCATACAAGCACCCATACATACATGCCTCCGTACATCCATACATACGAACATCCATACACCCAAGCATACATACATCCATACATCCATCCATCCATAAATCCATCCACTCATACATCCATCCATACA
>NW_016937492.1:0-534 GCF_001483705.2 Eufriesea mexicana
TATGTATGTACGGACGTATGGGTGTTCGAATTTATGGATGTACGTGTCTATGGTTGCATGGATGGATGTTTGTGTGTATTGATGGATGTATGTATGTATGGATGGATGAATGGATTGGTGGATGGGTGTATGCATGGATAGATGTATGGATCAATGGATGTATGGATGGGTGGATGTTTGATTGGATGAATGTATCGAAGGGTGGACGTATGGATGTATGGATGTGCGGATGGACGGATGTATGGATTATGAATGTATGGATGGATGGATCTATGATTGGATGGATTTATGGATTGGTGGATGAATGGATTTATCGATGGTTGGATGGATGGACGTATGTACGGAATAAATGTACGTGTGGATGTATGGTTGTATGGGTGTATGTATATGTGAATGTACGAATGTATGGGTGTACGGATGTATGGATGTGTTGAACTATTTAAGTATGTATGTATGAATGGATGGATGTACGGATGTATGTATCGATGTATGTATGTATGGTTGTATGGATGTATGGATGGATGGATTAATGGA
>NW_016937493.1:0-756 GCF_001483705.2 Eufriesea mexicana
CGTTTGCGTGACATAGATCTCGCATCTTTAAGTTAGGTTAGGCGAAGTAGGGTTGGGATTGCTCTGACTTCTGTGCTATAAACTGCTATACGTCCGATATCCGCGCTCTGCGTTGCCCTACGAGCATCTGCTTGTATCTGGGGTGCCAGAAATAGTGGCCGTGGAACGTTTGTTTGAATTAGGTTACGTATGGTTATATAAGATTTAGTTAGGTTCGGACAGGATAGCTGGCTTACCAGACGTAACCTAGCTTAACCCGACATGCAGGGACCACTATTTCTGGCATCCCCAAAGACGAGGAGAGTATAGTAGAGCAATGAAGAGTGCAGCAATCCACCGAATAGCAGTGTATAGCACAAAAGCCAAATCTGTATTGTCCTAACTTAACCAAACGTAGCGTAACCAAGCGTAACATATCACAACTTAACATGCCACGACCACTATCGCTCGCCTCCCCACGGCAATGAATGTAGTAGAGCGCCGTCGAGCGCAGAAATCCACCGAATATCGGTTCATAGCACGAAAGTTATAGCTACCCTTACCGAAGGTAGCCCAACCTAAACTAACCAAACGTAACCTAACTCAACCCATTGTGCCGAGACTGATATTGCTGGCATTCCCATGCCTTAGCATAATATAGTAGGGCATAGTACAGCGCAGAAATACTCCGGATATCAGTGTATAGCACGAAATTCTAAGTTAACCGGATCAAACTTGGCCTAACATGACATATCCAAACGCAGTGCAGCACAACAT
>NW_016937494.1:0-989 GCF_001483705.2 Eufriesea mexicana
AAAGTCAAAGCTTTCCAAACCTTACGAAACCAAACATAACATGACTCAACCTAACGTGCCGCGCGCACCACTCCTGGCGTTCACGGAGATATGCAGATAGTGACAGCGCACAATAGGGCGCAAAAGTCCATATAATTGCAGTGCGTAGCACATAGGTCGTAGCCACCCCAGATTAACCCACCATAACCTGACCAATCAAAACGTCATCTAACTAAATGTATCGCGCCGCGAACACTATTGCTCGACACCCTGCGGCGCAGCAGAATATAGTAGAGTGCAGTAGAAAGCAGAAATCCACCTATTATCAGTGTGTATCACAATAGTCAAATCCATCCTGTCCAGACGTAGCCAAGCCTATTCTAACCAAACGAACCATAACTCAAACTATTGAGCCACCAACGCAGACAACGCAGTTGCTGGTCTCCCCAGAGTCCAGCAGAGTATAGTAGAGCAATGTGGAGCGTAGAAATCCACCGAATACCGGTGTATAGCACAAAAGTCAGAGCAACACCGTCTTAACTTTACCAATCTTAACAGTGCAAAGCATGGCCTAACATAGTATGTCGTGCCACGACGACTACTGCTGGCCTCCGAAGATTAGAGCAGGGTATGTATGGTAGTTTGCAGTAGAACGTACACAGCCATGGGATATCAGTGTTGAACACATGTGTCAAAACTATCCCAACCTAACGCATTCAAACCTAATCTAGCCAAGCGTAACAAATCCAATCCTAACGTGCCGCGTTCAGAACTTCTGGCCTCCACAGAGCCAAGCAGAACAATCTAGGGCGCAGTGGAACGTATGAATCCACCGAATAGCAGCGTATACCACGAAAGTCAAATCCATTCAAACCCTACCCAAACACACGTAACGTAACCGAACGTAACCTACACCAACCCAACCAGCCGAGATCACTATTGTCGGCAACCACAGAGACGAGCAGGGCATAGTAGAGCATCGTATAGCGTAGAAACTCGCCGAATGGCAG
>NW_016937495.1:0-5401 GCF_001483705.2 Eufriesea mexicana
TAGCATGTTCTGCTTCTGTCTGATTAGGCCTGCAATAGTGATCTCGGCGCGTCAGGTTGAGATAGATTACGCATCGTTTTGTTACGTTTGGATATCTCAAGATACGGTAGCTTTGACATTTGTGCTACACACCGCTATTCGGTGGACTTTTGCGCTCTTCACTGCTCTAATGTGCTCTGTCTCGCTCTGGGAGCCAGAAAGAGCAGCCACGGCACGTTATGAGAAGTTAGGCTACGTTTGGTTACTTTAGGTTAGTTCAGATAAGATCTGGATACCTTCGACTTTTGCGCCATACACTGCGGTTATATGGATTTCTGCGCTCTAATCTCGTACCAATAGTCTATGCATGGATTTTGGGAGGACAGCAAAAGGGTTGGCGGCACGTTAGGTACTGTCCGGTTACGTTCGGTAATGTTACGTTTAGCTACGTTAGGATAGAGTAGCTTCGGCTCTTGTGCTATTCACTGCGATTCTACGGATTTCTGCGTCCTACTCTCCTCTAATATGCTCTGCTTGGCACTGGGGAGCGCAGCAATACTGGTCTCGGCACGTTCGGATTAGATAGGATACGTTTGGTTACGTTTCGTTTGGCCATGTTAGGACAGTGTCGCTTCGACTTTTGTGCTTTATACTGCTATACGGTGGATTTATGCGCTCTACTGTGATCTAGTATATTAGGATTGGCTATGGGGATGCCAGCAGTAGTGCTGTAGGCACGTTACGCTGAGTTAGGTATCGCTCGGTTCTGTTACGATTTGTAAGGTTAGTGGAGTATAACTTCGTTTCTTGTGCTGTAGTCTGCAATTCGGTGGATTTCTGCGCCCCTCAGTGCTCTAATATGTGCAGCATGTCTCTACGAAGGCCAGCAGCATTGGTCTCAGCACGTTACGTTGAGTTACGTTACGTTCAGTTAGGCTAGGTTAGGTTAAGTTTGGTTAGGATAGCTTTAACTTTTGAGCCGTAAACTGCGATTCTATGGAGATCTGCGCCCTAGTGTGCTCTACTATATTCTGATCGGCTCTGGGGTGTCCAGCAATGACGGTCACGGCTCGCCAGGTTAAGTTAGGCTTCGTTTGGTTCGGTCATAGTCTTTGGGTTCGGTTTGGGTAGCTGTGACTTTTCTGTTATACACTGCAATTCTATGGATTCCTGCCCTCTTCACTCCGCTAATATGATCAGCTTGGCTCTGGGAGGGCCAGCGACAATGGTATCCGCAGGTTACGTTGAGTTATACTACGTTCGGGTAGGTTAGGTTTGATCAGTTTGTGTTAGGATGCGTTTGGCTTTTGTGCTATTCATTGCATCGCTGCTGATTTCTGTGATATACTGCGCTGCAGTATGTTCTGCTTGGCTCCGCGAAGGTCTGCAGTAGCAGTGTAGGACGGTCAGTCGTAGTTAGATTACGTATGGTTATGCTATGTTTTGTTACGTTAGGCAAGGGCAACTTTGACTTTCGCGCTATACGCTGCATTGCGGCATATTTCTGCGCTCTACTGTGCTCTAGTATCTTTTGGTTGGCTCTGTGGAAGTCAGCAACAGTAGTCTGGGCACGTTAGGAAGGGTTAGGATACATTTGGTTATGTTATGTTTTGTTATGTTAGGTTACGGTTGCTTTGACTTTTGTGCTATAAGCTGCTGTTCGGTGGATTTCTGTGATCTACTGTGCTCTACTGCATCCTGCTTTGCTCGGGTGAGGCCGGGAGCAGTGGTGGCGACACGTCATGTTGAGTTAGGCTACGTTCGGTTTGGTTAGGTTGTGTCCGGTTTGGTTCGGATATCTACGGCTCTTGTGCTCTTAACTCCTGTGCGGCGGGTTCCTGCGTTCTACTGTGTTCTAGTGCATTCTGCGCGTCTCTGTTGCGGCCAGCAATAGTGGTCTCGTCCAGTAATGAAGAGTTGCGTTGCTTTTGGGTATGATACGTTTGCCTAGGCTAGGATAGGTTACTTCGACTTCTGTGCTCTTCACCGCTCTGCAGTGGATTCCTGCGTTCAAATGTGCTCTAATATGCTCTGGTTGGTTTTGGGTGGCCAGTAATAGTGGTCTCGGCACGTAAGGTCGGTTCATGATGCGTACCGTTATTTTAAGTTGGTAAGGTTCGGTTAGGATTTACTTAACTTTTGTGCTATACACTCCTATTCGGCGGATTTATCCGCTCCACATTGCTCTACAATACTCTGCTCGAATCTCGCGAGGCCAGCAGTATTGGCCTCGGCACGCTGGGTTGAGCTTGGTTACGCTTGGCTTGCCTGGGTTAGGTTAGGTTTGGTAAGGGTAGCTTCGACTTTTGTACTTTACACTGCTATTCGGTATATATCTGTGCCCTGCATTGCTCCACTTGACCCCGTCCGGCTCTGGGGAGGCCAGTAATAGGGGTCTCGGCACGTTAGTTTGTGCTAGGCTGTGTTTGGATATGTCATGTTAGCATGGGTTAGGTTCGGATAGCATTGACCCTCGTGGTATATACCGCTTTTCGGTGGGTTTCTGCGCTCTACTGCGTCCTAGTATGCTCTGCTTTGCTCAGGGTGTGCCAGCAATAGTCGTCTCGCCACGTTAGGCTGATATAGATGACGTTTGGTTATGCTACGTTTGGTTATGCTACGTTTGGTTATGTTAGATTAGGATAGCTTAAACTTTTACGCTATACACTGCCCCTGGACGTATTTCTGCGCTCTGCATCGCTCCGCAAGACCCTGCTCGAATCTCGCAACGCTAGCAATAGCGGTCGCGGCGCGTTAGATTAAGTTAGAGTATGTTTGGGAAGGACTCGTTACGCTGCGTTCTGTTAGGAAAGCTTCGTCTTTTGTGCAACACACCACTATTGTATGGAATTCGTCGCCGCACTGAGCGCTGCCACGTTCTGCTTGTTTCTGGGGACGCCAGGAATAGTGGTAGCGGCATGTTAGTTTGAGCTATGTTACGCTTGCTTAGTCTAGGTTTGGTTAGGTTTGATAGGGATAGCTTTGACTCTTGTGCTATACATTGCGATTCTGTCGATTTCAGCCTCCTACGTTGCTCCGCTATACACCGCTTGCTCACGTTAGGTCAGTAATAGTGGTCTCGTCACGTCAAGATGGGATAGGTCGCGTTCGGTTGCGTCACGTTTGGTCAGGTTAGGACACTGTAGCTTTGATTTTTGCGCCATATACTGCTACTCGGTGGATTTCTGCGCTCTACGGTGCTGTGGTATGCTCTGCTTGGCTCTGTGTGTGCCAGCGATAGTGGTTTCTGCACGCTAGGTTGAATGATGCTACGTTTGGTTATGTTATGTTAGTTTGGGTCAGGTTTGGATAGCTCCGTTTTTCGTGGTGTACACTGTTATTCGGTGGATTTCCGCGCTCCACTGTGCTCTGATACATTCTGCTCGACTCTGGGAAGGCCAGCAATAGTGGTCGCGGCACGATAGGTTGAGTTATGCTTCGTTTGATTAGGTTAGGTTGGGTTACGTTTGGTTAGGATGGTTTTGACTTTTTCGTTATACACTGATATTCAGTGTATTCCTGCACTCTACTGTGATCTAATATGCTATGCTTGCCACTCGGGAGGACAGCAGTAGCGGTCACGGCTCGTAATGTTTGGATATTCTACGTTTCATTAGATGAGGTTTGGTCAGGTTAGGTTAGGACTTCTTCGTCTTTTGTGCTACACACAGCTATTTGGTGGAATCATGGGCTCTACATTGCCCTACTATGCTGAGCTCGATGCAGTGGAGGCGTGCAATAGAGGCCGTGGCACGTTACTTTGAGTCATGTTACGTTTGTTATGTTAGGTTAGCTTAAGTTTGGCTGGGATAGTTCTGACTTTAGTGATATACACGGCCATTAGGTGGATTTCTGTGATCTAGTGTGCTCAACTACATCCTGCTTGGCTCTGGGGAGGCCAGGAGTAGTGGCCGCGGCACGTTATTTCGAGTTATGCTTCGCTTGGCTAGGTTAGGTTTGGTTACGTTATGTTAGGTTATCGCCGACTTTTGCTCTATACAGGCTATTCGGTGGATTCCTGCGCTCTACATTGATCTGCTATACCCTGTTCAACACTGGGGAGGCCAGCGATTGCCGTTTCGGCACATTAGGTTGTGCTATGTTGCGTAAGGTAATGTTATATTTGGATATGTTAGGAGAGGATAGCTTTGACTTTTGCTCTGTACATTGCTATCCGGTCGGCTTCAGTGTCCTACGTTGCTCTGCTATACTCTGCTCGAATCTTGTGTTGCCAGCAATAGTGGTCGCGGCACGTTACTTCGAGTTATGCTGCGTTTGGTTATGTTAAGATTTGTTGGGCTAGGAAATGATGGCTTTAACTTTTGCGCTGTACTCTGCTGTGCAGCGGATCGCCCCGCTCCATCGTGTTCTAATATGCTCTGCTTTACCCTGAGGATGCCAGAAATAGTTACCGCGTCATGTTAAGTTTTGTTATGCTACGTATGGTTAACTTATGTTAACATGGGTAAGGCTTGGATGGCCGTGATTCTTCGGCTATACATTGCAATTCTACGGATTTCTGCGTCCTGCTCTCCACTAATATGTTCCGCATGGCCACTTGGATGCCAGCAATGTTTGCCGCCACAAGTTAGTTTAAGCTAGATTACGTTCGGCTAGGTTAGGTTTGGCTAGGTTTGGATTGGATAGTTTTACTGCTGAGTTCTTCACTGCTCTTCGGTAGGTTTCTGCCCTCTGCTGCGCTCTAAAATGCTCTGCTTGGCTTTGGTGGGTGCAGCAGAAGTGGTCTCGGCACGACACTCTTTGTTAGATTACGATCGGTTATGTTACGATTGGTTAGCTTAGAAAATGTTATCTTTAACTTTTGTGCTAGACACCAATGTTCGGTAGACTTCTGCGCTCTAATGTGCTCGTATATGTTCTGCTCGTCTCCGGGGAGTCCAGCAGAAATGTTCGTGGCACGTTTGGTTATGTTACGTTACGTTTCCTTTGGATAGGTTAGAAAAAGTTTGGTATGGATGGCTTTGTCTTTTGTGCTGTACACGGCTATACGTTGGATTTCTCCGCCCTACTGAGCTCTAGCATACGCTGCTTGGCTGTGCGGAGGCCAGATGTAGTGGTCTCGGTACGTTAGGCTGAGTCACGTTGCGTACGGTTATGTTAAGTTTGGTTAGGGTTGGAGAGGATAGCTTTGACTTCTGTACTCTACACTGCTTTTCGTTCGATTCATGCGATCCACTGTGCTCTAATATACTATGCTTGGCTCTGGGGCGGCAGGCGATGGTGCTATCGGCACGTTAGGTTGAGGCGGATAGTGCTTGTGCAGACTCCGTTCGGAGAGGCGAGGATAGAGAAACTTTGACCATTATTCTATAAACTGCGACAATATGGACATCTGCGTTCTGCACTCCTCTAATGTGTTCTGCTTGGATCTGTGGAGGGCAGCAGTAGATGTCCTGGCACT
>NW_016937496.1:0-1511 GCF_001483705.2 Eufriesea mexicana
TTTGGATTTCTGCGTTCTACTCCCCACAAATGCGTTCTGCTTGTCTCTGAGGAGGCCGGCAATAGTGGCACGTTTGGTTTAGTTTGGCTGCGTTTGGCTTTGTTGGGCTGGGCTATGCTTTGTCAGGATATCTTTAACGTTTGTTCTGTATGCTGCTGTTCTTTGGACTTCTGCGCCCTGCTGTGCTCTAGTGTGTTCTGGTTGGATCAGGGGAGGGCAGCAGTAGCTGCCTCGGCACGTCAGTTTGAGTTAGGCTGTGTCTGGTTTGGTTCTATTGTCTTGGGTAGCCATGACTCTTCTGATGTACACCGCAATTCGTGGATTACTGCGTTCTACACTCCACTAATGTGTTCTGCTTGGCTCTGCAGAGGCATGAATAAGCGGCCGCGGCACGTTATTTTGAGTTAGGCTATGTTTGGTTACGTTCTGTTGGTTTGGGTTAGCTTTGGGTGGCTTTAACATTACTGATATACGCCGCAGTTCTTGGATTACTGCGTCCTACACTCAACCAATGTGTTCTGCTCGGCTCGGCGGAGGCTAGCGTAAGTGGCCGCGGCACGTTATTTTGAGTTAGGCTATGTTTGGTTAGGTACGATTAGCTAGCATAGTGAAGGATAGCTTTGACTTTGGTGTTATAGTCTGCTATTAGGTGGATTTCAGCAACATAAAGTGCTTCAATATTTTCAGCTTGGCTCTGGGGAAGCCAGCAATAATGCTCGCAGCGCATTAGGTTGAGTTAGGCTAGGTTTGGGTATGATGCTGTTGGCTAGGCTAGGGGAGGATTGCTTTGACTTTTGTGCTATAGTCCGCAACTAGGTGGACCTCTGCGCCCTGCAGTGCGCTAATATTATTAGACTCGCTATGGGGAGGCCAGCAATAGTGCTCTCGGCACGTTACGTCGTGACAGGCTACGAACGGTTTGGTTGGAACAGGATTGCTTCAACTCTTGTGCCGAACACTGATATTCGGTGGATTTCCGCACTTTTCTGTGCTCTAGAAAGTTCTGCTAGGCTCTGGGGAGGGCAGCAATAGGGGTCACGGCACGTTAGGTTGAGTCAAGCTATGTTTGGTTATGTCCTGTTTGTTTGAGCTTGGTTTGGGTAGCTTTTGGTTTTCATATGTACACTGCGATTCTATGGATTTCTGCGCCCTTCTCTCCACTAATGTGCCCTGCTTGGATCTCGGGAGGCCAGTAGTATTTGTCCAGGCAGGTAAGGCTTAGTTAGGATACGTATGGTTATGTTACGGTTGGTTAGGATCGGAGAGTATAGCTTTGACCTTAGTGCTTTAGTTTGCCATTAGGTGGATCCCTGCGCCCTTCTGTGTTCTAATATTTTCAGCTTGGCTCTGGGAAGGCTAGCATTACATGTCTCGAAGTTGTGCCAGGTTACGTTCGGTTGTGTCGGACTAGGATAAGTTTGGTTAGGGTAGCTTCAGCTTTTGTACTCTGCACTGCAATTCGATGGATTTCTGCGCTCCACCGAGATCTAGTATGTCTTGCTTGGCTCTGT
>NW_016937497.1:0-1304 GCF_001483705.2 Eufriesea mexicana
ATTGGGTTTTCCTTCCAGATTCTACAGAAATGTAATGGCTATAGCTCGCCAATAGTATCTTTCATCCTTGTTTCTGCAAGAAAGTGAGCTCACCACGATATTAGTCGAAAATGACAATAAAATTGAATTTTCGAGCCAGATTCTATAGCATTGCAATGGCTATAGCATGCCGATAGAAACTTTCCTCCTTATTTATTCAAGAAAGCTGGCTCACTACGATATTAGTCGAAAATGTCATTCAAATTGAATTTTCCAGCCTCAACCTACAGCATTGGAATGGCTATAGCACCCCAATACAATACTTCCTACTTATTTCTGCAAGAAATTTCGCTCACCACGATATTATTCGAAAATGTCAATGAAATTGTGTTTTCCAGACAAATTCTATAGCATTGCAATGGCTATAGCACGCCAATATAATCGTTCTCCTTTATTTATGCAAGAATGTTAGCACACCAGGATATTAGTCGAAAACGTCAATAAAATTGAATTTTCCAGCCAAACTCTATAGCATTGCAATGCCTATATCACTCCAATACAATCTTTCCTCCTTATTTATGCAAGAATGTTAGCTCACTACGATATTAGTCAAAAATGTCATTAAAATTTATTTTTCCGACCCGATTCTGTATCATTGCTATGGCTATATCACGGCAATAGAATCTTTCCTCCTAATTTATGTATGAAAGTTAGCTTACCATGATATTAGTCGAAAATGACAATAAAATAGTATTTTCCAGCCTGATTCTATAGCATTGCTACGGCTATAGCACGCCAATAGGAACTTTCCTCCTTAATTATTCAAGAAAGTTAGCTATCAAGAAAGTTAGCTCAATACTATATTAGTCGAAAATGTCGTTAAAATTGAATTTTTCGGCACGATTCCGTAACATTGCTATGGCTAAATCACGGCAATAGAATCTTTCCTACTTATTTGTTTCATGAAAGATAGCTCAACACGTTATTTGCCGAAAATGTCAATAAAATTGAATTTTCCAGCCTGATCCTACAGCATTGGAATGGCTATAGCACTCCATTATAATCTTTCCTCCACATTTATGCAAGGAAGTTAGCTCACCGCGATATTAGTCGAAATTCTGAATAAAATTGAATTTTCCATTCAGAATCTATAGCATTGCTATGGCTATAGCACGCCAATAGAATCTTTCCTACTTATTTATTCAAGAATGTTAGTTCTACAAGATATTTGCCGAAAATGTCTATTAAATTGAAGTAACATTGAATTTTGCTGCCAAATTCTCTAGCATTGCAATGGCTATATCACGGCAATAGAATCTTTCCTC
>NW_016937498.1:0-898 GCF_001483705.2 Eufriesea mexicana
TCAATTTTATTGCCAGTTCCGACCAATATCGTGATGAGCTATCTTTCTTGCATAAATAAGGAGTTCAGATTCTATTGGCGTGCTATAGACATTGCAGTGCTATAGAATGTGGTTGGGAAATTCAATTTTATTGACATTTTCGATTAATATCGTGGTGAACTAACTTTCTTGCATAAATAAGAATGAGTGATCCTATTGGCTTGCTATAGCCTTCGCAAAGCTATAGAATCTGGATGGAAAATTCGATTTTACTGACATTTTCGTCTAATATCGTGGTGAGCTACCTATCTTGCACACATAAGGAGGAAATATTCTATTGGCTTGCTATAGCCGTTGCAATGCGATACAATCTGGCTGGAAAGTTCAATTTCATTAACATTTGCGACTAATGTCGTGGTGAGCTAACTTTCTTGCATTAATATGGAGGAAGGATTCTTTTGGCGTACTATACCCGCTGAAATGCTGCAGCATCCGGCTGGAAAATTCATTTTTATCGACATTTTCGCCTGATATCGTGGTGAGCTAACTTTCTTGCATATATCAGGAGGAAAGATTCTGTTGGCTTGCTATAGGCATTGCAATGCCATGGAATCATGCTGGAAAATTCAATTTTGTTGACATTTTCTACTAATATCGTGGTGAGCCAGCTTCCATGCATAAGTAAGGAGGATAGACCCTTTTGGCGTGCTATAGCCATTGCAATGCTGCAGAATCGGGCCGGAAAGTTCAATTATATTGACATTTTCGACTAATAACGTGGTGAGTTAGCTTCCTGGCATAAGTATGGAGGAAAGATCCTTTTTGCGTACTACAGCCGTTGCAATGCTGCAGAATCGGCCTGGAAAGTTCAATTTTATACATATTTTCGCCTAATATCGTGGTGAGCTAGCCTACAGGC
>NW_016937499.1:0-1404 GCF_001483705.2 Eufriesea mexicana
GCCAAATAGGACAAACTAGACGACAGTAGAGCGCAAAATTCACACAATAGCATTGTACAGCGGTAGAGTTAAATACATCAAATAATCACACAAACTATCATAATCTAACCAATCGTAACCAAGGACAACTCTACGTGCTGCGACCAATATTGCAGGCCTCCACAGAGTCGATTAGAGCATTGCAGAGCAATGTGCAGCGCAGACATCTACTGTATAGCTATGTATAACACAAATGTAGGAGCTACTCTAGCATAACCTAACGGAACGTAGCATAACCAAACGTAACATAACGCAACCTAATGTGCCTAGACCACGGTTGCTGATCTCCACAGAGCCAGCCAGAATATGACAGAGCACAGTAGTGCGCAGAAATCTGCTGCAATGCAATCCAAAGCACCAAAGTCAAAGATATGCTGACCCAACCTATCCTAACCGTTACCAGACAAACGTTCCATTACTCAGCATAACGTACCAAGGACACTATTGCTCCCTTTCCCAGAGTCAAGCTGAGCATATCAGATCACAGTGGAGCGCCGAAGGCCATCGTACAGCAGTGTATAGCACAAAAGCCAATGCCATCCTCTCCAAACCTAACAAATCTTGACATACCCGGAGATAATCTATGTCTTACGTGCGGCGATCACTATTGCTGGCCTCCCCAGAGTCTAGCAGAGTATTGTAGAGAACAGTCTGTGCCACGAAAGCCAATTAAGCCGATAGCCGAATAACAGTCTGTACCAAGAGTGTAAATCCTGATCAAACCTAACCCATACAAGCATAACCTAACCGAACGTAACCTAACTCAACTTAACGTGGGGCACCAACATTTCTGGCCATCGCAGAGAGAAGCAGATCATATTAGAGCACTGCAGAGTGCAGAAATCCACGGAATATAAGTGTATAGCGCGCAAGTCGAAGACACTCTAACCAAACTCATTTCAACCTTACCTAACCATACGGATAATCACATAGTCTATCGCGCCTCAACCAATATTTTCGGCCTCTCCAGATTCGAGCAGCGTGTAGTAGAGTAACGTAGAGCGCAGACGTCCACAGAATAGCAGTGCGTAGCGCAAAAGTCGAAGATAAACAGTCCTAACCTAACAAAGCGTAACATAAGCAATCGTAGCCTAACACAACATACCGTGCCGAGACCACAATTGTTGGCCTTCTCAGAACCAATCAGAGCGTGCTAGATAACAGTAGAGCGCTGAATTCAGCCGCACAGCATGTACAGCAGACGAGCTGGAGCTACAATCTCCTAATATGTTATAACGTGATAGAACTCAACATAACCCATCTTACCGCGCAGCGAACACAACTGCTGATAACCCGAGATTTTCGCAGGGTCGAGTGGAGGACAGAAGAGCCCAGGAACCCGCCGAATAACAGTGTATACCACGA
>NW_016937500.1:0-249 GCF_001483705.2 Eufriesea mexicana
TTTTCTGCTTGTCTCTGTTGTGGCCATCAGTAGTGGTCTTGTCACGTTCGGTTGAGCTGAGTCGCGTTGGTTTATGTTACGTCTGGTGACGTTGGCACATGGTAGTCTGGTCATCTCTGCCATACGCTGCTACCCACCGACTTCTGCGCTCTACTGCGTTCTAATATTCTCCGCTTAACTCTGAGCAGTCCTGCAATAGTGGTCTCGGCGCGTTAGGTTTAGTTAGGCTATGTTTATATGTGACAGGTT
>NW_016937501.1:0-1098 GCF_001483705.2 Eufriesea mexicana
GCCCATAAACCCACCGCATGGCGGTGTATGGCATAAAACGCATAGCTGCCCTATCCTAACCTAACCAAGCGTAACAAAACCGTACACGTTTTATCTCCACCTAACGTGCCGAGACCGCTATTGCTGGCCTCCACATAGCCAAGCAGGACACACAGGCACACAGTAGAGCCCAGAAATCCTCCCAAAGGCAGTGCACACCACGATAGTCAAACGTATTCAAACCTAACCTGTCCTAACCTAACCTAACCGAACGTAGCCTAACTAAACGTAACGTGTCGAGAATACTACGGCTTGCCTCTCCAGAGCGAAGCAGAGCATATTACACCAATGTAGAGCGCAGAGGACCTACGAATACCAGTGTATAGCGTAAAAGTCAAAGATATGCTCTAGCAGGCGTAACATAACCAAACGTTACCTATCACAACCTAGCGTGCTGAGACCACAGCTGCTGGAATGCACAGAGTGAAGCAGAAATTACTAGAGCACTCTGGAGCCCAGGAATCCACGGAAGAGCAGTTTTTAGGGCAAAAGTCGATGTAATCGTGTCTTAACATAACCAAACCTAACGTAACAAAACGTAACGTAACTCAAACTAACGTGACTACACCACTACTGCTGACCAGATCAGAGCCAAGCAGAAAATACTAGGGGAGAGTAGATTGCAAAAATCCGCCACATTGAACTGTAGAGCAGAAAGGTAAAGTATAACCTAACACAACGTGACCTAGCCTAACATAACAAAGCGTAACCTCTCCGAGCGTAACGTGCTTAGCCAACTATTGCTGAGCACCACATAGCCAAGCAGGGCATGTTAGGGTAGGGTGTAGCGCAGATGTCCTCAGAGTGGCAGTGCCCAGCACAAAAGGGCACCCTATCCTAGCCTATCCTATCCATGCATAATACAACCGAACGTAACGTATCTCAACCTTGCGCGCCTACCCGCTGTTGCTGACATTAAAACCTATCCATGCATAATACAACCGAAAGCCATGTCAGGCAAACCGAAAAGTCAAAGCCATTCTAAAGGAACATATCATACCTTATCCATATCACACGTATCATAACACAAGAGATCTTACCACGCACACTATTACTGGC
>NW_016937502.1:0-513 GCF_001483705.2 Eufriesea mexicana
TCGCCAAAGCCAGGCAGAACCTACTTGTGTACAGTAGGGCGCAGAAGTCCACCGCATTCCAATGTACAGGGCAGAAGTAAGAGATAACCTATCCTAACTCGAACAAACCGAACACAGCCAAACGTAACCTGACTCAACCTAACACGACGCGGCCCCTACTTCTTGACTCCCCAGAGCAAAGCGGAGCATATCAGATTGCAGTAGAGCGTAGAAATCCACCGAATAGCAGTGTATACACAAAAGTCAAAGTTGTCTTGGCCTAAGCCAACCAAGCATAATATAGCCATAGGTAAACTGACTCGACCTAACAGACCTACACCACTATTACTGACAACCTCAGAGCCAAGCATGATATACTAAAGACAAGCACGACGCAGAAAACCGCCGCATTGCTGCGTAAAGCACAAGAGACAATGATATCCGAACCTGACTTGGCCTAACGAAACATACTGGAACGTAGCATAACTAAGCGTAACGTGCCCAGACCACTATTGTTGGCCTTCCCGGAGACAA
>NW_016937502.1:1353-2153 GCF_001483705.2 Eufriesea mexicana
CGCACACAGAGACAAGATGGACATGTTAAGGCACGTTAGTGTGCAGAAGTCCGCCGTATAGCAGTGAATAGCGCAAATGCCAAAGCTAGCCCCTCCTAACCTAATAAATCGTAATGTAACCGAACGTAACCAAACAGAAAATAACGCGCCGCGGCCACCATCTCTGGCCTCCGCAAAGCAAAGCAGAGCATGCTTGACCACTGTATGGCGCAGAAATCCACCGAGTATCTGTGTGTAGCTCAAAATTCATAGCTAACCTAGCCTAACATAATCAAACGTAACCCAACTCCACCTAACGTGCCGGGACCACTATTGCTGACCTCCCCAGAGCCAAGCAAAGTAAGCTAGAAGACAGTAGTGCGCAGAAATCCGCCGCACTGCAGTGTAAAGCACAAATGTCAAAGGTATCCTAACCTAACCAGACATAACCTAACCTAACCGAACGTATCCTAACCCAAAGTAACGTGCCGATGCCACTATTGCTGGCACTCCTAGAGCCAAGCTCAATACATTAGAGCGCAGTAGAGTTCTGAAATCTGCAGAATATCAGTGTACAGCCCGAAAGCCATAGCTAGCCCATAATAACATAACCAATCACAACGCGACCGAAAGTAACATAGTACAACCTAACGTGCCGAGACGACTATCGCTGGCCTCCCGAGAGCAAAGCAGAGATTATTAGGGCACGGTGGAGCACAGGAATCCGACTAATAGCTGTGCTTAGGGCAAAAGTCTATGCCATCATTACCAAACCTATCCCAACCCAGCCTAACCGTACGTTACCTACCTCAACCTATATT
>NW_016937503.1:0-201 GCF_001483705.2 Eufriesea mexicana
GGCCGCTGCCCTGGCCAGGGTCGGCGATTGCACAAAGGCGGAAGTAACAACCGGAGTTATCCGGCCTTCCGCTTCAGGGCTGGGCTATGTATGGGCTCAGTGTCCCCTCGCGGCAGCGAGAAAGGCCGTCGATTACGGGCGGATCATCGTCGGCTGGACTTCGGCCCGCGTCGTAGACTTGGAGGCACTGCGCCTCCAGTG
>NW_016937503.1:311-562 GCF_001483705.2 Eufriesea mexicana
ATGCGCTTGTACCCGAGTGCACGGTTTGCGCCGCGTTCGTCCGCCCCTACAACCACTGGCTGGGCAGCAAGGCGTGCTGTCCGCCAAAGGTGAAATGCGCGGCTCGCCAGGCGCCTGCAGGTTACGCGTCCGTCTCGGCGCCCACGAGCGCCCATTCGAAAGCAGCGTCCGCGAATTCCGTCTACGCAACCGCTAACGCGAATGGCCCGCCGAGCGGCGGAGCGCCGGGCTCGCAGCCGGCCCGAAAGGAG
>NW_016937504.1:0-340 GCF_001483705.2 Eufriesea mexicana
GTAGCTCACCACGATATCAGTCGAAAATGTCAATAAAAGTGAATTTTCCATCCAGATTCTATATCATTGCCATGGCTATATCACGTCAACAGAATCTTTCCTCATTGTTTATGCAAGAAAGTAAGCTCATCACGATATTAGTAGAAAATGTCAATAAAATTCATTTTTCCAACCAGATTCTATAGCAGTGCAATGGCCATAGCACGCCAATGGTATCCTTTATCATTATTTATGCGGGAAAGGTAGGTCACCACGATATCAGTGGAAAATATCAATGAAATTGTATTTTCTCGCCAGATTCTATAGCATTTCAATGGCTATAGCACGCCAGGAGAACCCT
>NW_016937505.1:0-1247 GCF_001483705.2 Eufriesea mexicana
GTGAGCTAACTTCCTTGCGTAAGTAAGGAGGAAAGATGGCTTTTGAGTGCTATAGCCATTGCAATGATATAGAATGTGGCTCGAAAATGCAATGTTGTTGACATTTTCGATTAATATCGTGGTGAGCTAACTTCTCTGCGTAAGTAAGGTGGAAATATGCTTTTTGAGTTCCATAGCCATTGCAATGAAATAGATTGTGGCTGGAAAATACAATTTTATTGACATTTTCGACTAATATCGTGGTGAGCTATCTTTCTTTCATAAATAAAGGGGAAGGATTCAATTGGCGTGCTTTAGTCGTCGCAATACTAGAGAATCTGGCTGGAAAGACCAATTTTATTGACATTTTCTACTATTATAGTGGTGAGCTAACTTTTTTGCGTAATTAAGGATGGTAGATTCTTTTGGCGTGCTATAGCCTATTCATTGATATAGCGTCTGGCTTGAAAATTCAATTTTATTGACATTTACGACTAATATCGAGGTAAGCTAACTTTCTTGCTTAAATAAGGAGGAAAGATTCAATTGGCGTGCTGTAGCTATTGCAATGCTATAGAATCTGGCTGGAAAGTTCAATTTTGTTGACATTTTCGACTAATATCGTGGTGGGAGCTTTCTTGCATAAATACGGAGGAAATATTCAATTGGCGTGCTAGAGCCGTCGCAATGCTATAGAATTTGGCTGGAAAGTTCAATTTTGTTGACATTTTCGACTAATACCGTGGTGAGATAACTTCCTTGCAAATGTAAGGAGGAAAGATGCTTTTTGGGTGCTATAGCCGTCGCAATGCTATAGAATCTGGCTGAAAAGTTCAATTTTGTTGACATTTTCGACTAATATCGTGGTGAGCTAACTCCCTTGCAAATGTAAGGAGGAAAGATGCTTTTTGGGTGCTATAGCCATTGCAATGATATAGAATGTGGCTGGAAAATACAATTTTGTTGACAATTTCGACTAGTATCGTGGTGAGCTAACTTTCATGCATAAACAAGGAGGAAAGATTCTATTGGCGAGCAGTAGCCATTGCAATGCTTTGGAATGTGACTGGAAAGTTCAATTTTATTGACATTTTCGACTAATATCGTGGTGAGCTAACTTCCATGCATAAGTAAGGAGGAATGATGCTTTTTGAGTGCTATAGCCATTGCAATGATATAGAATGTGGTTGCAAAATACAATTTTGTTGACATTTTCCACTAATATCGTGGTGAGCTAACTTCCTTGCGTAAGTAAGGAGGAAAGATGC
>NW_016937505.1:2624-5110 GCF_001483705.2 Eufriesea mexicana
TATAAATACGGAGGAAGGGTGCAATTGGCGTGGTATAGCCGTCGCAATGCTATAGAATCTGGCCGGAAAGATTAATTTTGTTGACATTTTCGGCTAATATCGTGGTGAGCTAACTTTCATTCTTAAACAAGGAGGAAAGATTCTATTGTCGAGCTGTAGCCATTGCAATGCTTTAGAATGTGACTGGAAAGTACAATTTTATTGACATTTTCGACTAATATAGTGGTGAGCTAACTTTCTTGCATAAATAAGGAGTACAGATGCTTTTTGAGTGCTGTAGCCATTGCAATGGTATAGAATGTGGCTGGAAAATACAATTTTGTTGACATTTTCGACTAATATCGTGGTTAGCTAACTTCCTTTCGTAAGTAAGGATGAAACGTTCTGTTGGCGTGCTCCAGTCATTGCAAAGCTATAGAATCTGGAAGGGAAATTGAATTTTATTGACATTATCCACTAATATCGTGGTGAGCTATCTTCCTTGGATAAATTAGGAGGAAAGATTCTATTGGCGTGCTATAGCCATTGGACTGCTATAGAATCTTGCTGGAAAATTCCATTTTACTGACATTTTCGACTAATATCGTGGTGAGCTATCTTCCTTGGATAAATTAGGAGGAAAGATTCTATTGGCGTGCTATAGCCATTGCAATGATATAGATTGTGGCTGGAAAATACAATTTTATAGACATTTTCGACTAATATCGTGGTGAGCTATAGTCTTGCACTAATAAGGAGGAAAGATTCTATTGGTGTGCTGTAGGCATTGCAAAGCTATAGAATCTGAATGGCAAATTCAATTTTATAGACATTTTCGACTAATATCGTGGTGAGCTAACTTCCTTGCGAAAGTAAGGAGGAAAGATGCTGTTTGTGCGCTATAGCCTTTGCAATGATATAGAATGTGGTCGGAAAATTCAAATTTATTGACATTATCGACTAATATCATCGTGAGCTACCTTTCATTCATAAATAAGGAGGAAGGATTCAATTGGCGTGCTACATCCTTTGCACTGATTTAGAATCTGGTTGGAAAATCCAATTTTATTGACATTTTCGACTAATATCCTTGTGAGCCAACTTTATTGTAAAAATAAGGAGGAAGGATTCAATTGGCGTGCTATAGCCGTCGCAATGCTTTAGAATCTGGCTGGAAAGTTCAATTTTATTGACATTTTCGACTAATATAGTGGTGAGCTTACTTCCTTTCGCAAGTAAGGATGAAACGTTCTGTTCGCGTGCTCTAGTCATTGCAAAGCTATAGAATCTGGAAGGAAAATTCTATTTTATTGACATTAACCACTAATATCGTGGTGAGCTATCTTCCTTGCATAAATAAGCAGGAAAGATTCAATTGGCGTGCTATAGCCGTCGCAATGATATAGAATCTGGCTGGAGAGTTCAATTTAGTTGAGATTTTCGCCTAGTATCGTGGTGAGCTAACTCTCTTACATAAATAAGGCGGAATGATACTATTGGCGTGCTGTAGCCTTTGCAATGCTATAGAATCAGGCTGGAAAGTTCAATTATATTGACAGTTTCGACTAATATCATGGTGAGCCGACTTTATTGTATAAATAAGGAGGAAAGATTCAATTGGCGTGCTATAGCCGTCGCAATTCTATACAATCAGGCTGGAGAGTCCAATTTTGTTGACATTTTCGACTAGTATCGTGGTGAGCTAACTTTCATGCATAAACAAGGAGGAAAGATACTATTGGCGAGCTTTAGGCATTGCATGCTATAGAATCCTCCTGGAAAATAAAATTTCATTGACATTTTCGTCTAATATCGTGGTGACCTAACTTCCTTGCATACGTAAGGGGGAAAGATACTATTGGCGTGCTATAGCCTTTGCAGTGATATAGAATGTGGTCGAAAAATTCAAATTTATTGACATTTTCGACTAATATCATGGTGAGCTGTCTTTCTTTCATAAATAAGGAGGAAGTATTCAATTGGCGTGCTATATCCATTGCAATGCTGTAAAATCTGGCTGGAAAATCCAATTTTATTGACATTTTCGTATAATATCCCTGTGAGCTAACATTCATGCTTAAACAAGGAGGAAAGATTCTATTGGCGTGCTGTAGCCATTGCAATGCTTTAGAATTTGACTGGAAAGTTCAATTCTAATGACATTTTCAACTAATATCGTGGCGAGCTAGCTTCCTTGCATAAGTAAGGAGGAAAGATGCTTTTGGAATGCTATAGCCATTGCAATGGTATAGAATGTGGCTGGAAAACACAATTTTGTTGACCTTATCGGCTAATATCGTGGTGAGCTAACTTCCTTGCATTGGTAAGGAGGAAAGATCCTTTTAACGCGCTATAGCCGTTACAAATCAGTAGAATATGGCTGGAAAGTGCAATTTTGTTGACATGTTCGACTAATATCGTGGTGAGCTAGCTTTCTTGCACTAATAAGGAGGAAAGATTCCATTGGCGTGCTCTAGGCATAGCAAAGCTACAGAATCGTCCTGGAA
>NW_016937505.1:8543-11570 GCF_001483705.2 Eufriesea mexicana
TAGCCATTGCAATGGTATAGAATGTGGCTGGAAAATACAATTTTGTTGACATTTTCGACTAATATCGTGGTTAGCTAACTTCCTTTCGTAAGTAAGGATGAAACGTTCTGTTGGCGTGCTCCAGTCATTGCAAAGCTATAGAATCTGGAAGGGAAATTGAATTTTATTGACATTATCCACTAATATCGTGGTGAGCTATCTTCCTTGGATAAATTAGGAGGAAAGATTCTATTGGCGTGCTATAGCCATTGGACTGCTATAGAATCTTGCTGGAAAATTCAATTTTACTGACATTTTCGACTAACACCATGGTGAGCTAATTTCCTTGCGTAAGTAAGGAGAAAGATGCCTTTTGAGTGCTATAGCCATTGCAATGATATAGATTGTGGCTGGAAAATACAATTTTATAGACATTTTCGACTAATATCGTGGTGAGCTATAGTCTTGCACTAATAAGGAGGAAAGATTCTATTGGTGTGCTGTAGGCATTGCAAAGCTATAGAATCTGAATGGCAAATTCAATTTTATAGACATTTTCGACTAATATCGTGGTGAGCTAACTTCCTTGCGAAAGTAAGGAGGAAAGATGCTGTTTGTGCGCTATAGCCTTTGCAATGATATAGAATGTGGTCGGAAAATTCAAATTTATTGACATTATCGACTAATATCATCGTGAGCTACCTTTCATTCATAAATAAGGAGGAAGGATTCAATTGGCGTGCTACATCCTTTGCACTGATTTAGAATCTGGTTGGAAAATCCAATTTTATTGACATTTTCGACTAATATCCTTGTGAGCCAACTTTATTGTAAAAATAAGGAGGAAGGATTCAATTGGCGTGCTATAGCCGTCGCAATGCTTTAGAATCTGGCTGGAAAGTTCAATTTTATTGACATTTTCGACTAATATAGTGGTGAGCTTACTTCCTTTCGCAAGTAAGGATGAAACGTTCTGTTCGCGTGCTCTAGTCATTGCAAAGCTATAGAATCTGGAAGGAAAATTCTATTTTATTGACATTAACCACTAATATCGTGGTGAGCTATCTTCCTTGCATAAATAAGCAGGAAAGATTCAATTGGCGTGCTATAGCCGTCGCAATGATATAGAATCTGGCTGGAGAGTTCAATTTAGTTGAGATTTTCGCCTAGTATCGTGGTGAGCTAACTCTCTTACATAAATAAGGCGGAATGATACTATTGGCGTGCTGTAGCCTTTGCAATGCTATAGAATCAGGCTGGAAAGTTCAATTATATTGACAGTTTCGACTAATATCATGGTGAGCCGACTTTATTGTATAAATAAGGAGGAAAGATTCAATTGGCGTGCTATAGCCGTCGCAATTCTATACAATCAGGCTGGAGAGTCCAATTTTGTTGACATTTTCGACTAGTATCGTGGTGAGCTAACTTTCATGCATAAACAAGGAGGAAAGATACTATTGGCGAGCTTTAGGCATTGCATGCTATAGAATCCTCCTGGAAAATAAAATTTCATTGACATTTTCGTCTAATATCGTGGTGACCTAACTTCCTTGCATACGCAAGGGGGAAAGATACTATTGGCGTGCTATAGCCTTTGCAGTGATATAGAATGTGGTCGAAAAATTCAAATTTATTGACATTTTCGACTAATATCATGGTGAGCTGTCTTTCTTTCATAAATAAGGAGGAAGTATTCAATTGGCGTGCTATATCCATTGCAATGCTGTAAAATCTGGCTGGAAAATCCAATTTTATTGACATTTTCGTATAATATCCCTGTGAGCTAACATTCATGCTTAAACAAGGAGGAAAGATTCTATTGGCGTGCTGTAGCCATTGCAATGCTTTAGAATTTGACTGCAAAGTTCAATTCTAATGAAATTTTCAACTAATATCGTGGCGAGCTAGCTTCCTTGCATAAGTAAGGAGGAAAGATGCTTTTGGAATGCTATAGCCATTGCAATGGTATAGAATGTGGCTGGAAAACACAATTTTGTTGACCTTATCGGCTAATATCGTGGTGAGCTAACTTCCTTGCATTGGTAAGGAGGAAAGATCCTTTTAACGCGCTATAGCCGTTACAAATCAGTAGAATATGGCTGGAAAGTGCAATTTTGTTGACATGTTCGACTAATATCGTGGTGAGCTAGATTTCTTGCACTAATAAGGAGGAAAGATTCCATTGGCGTGCTCTAGGCATAGCAAAGCTACAGAATCGTCCTGGAAAATTCAATTCTATTGACATTTTCGACTAATATCGTGGTGAGGTAACTTTCGTGCATAAATAAGGAAGAATGATTCTATTGGTGTGCTATATCCATTGCAGTCCTGTAGAATCTGGCTGGAAAATACAATTTTATTGTCATTTTCGACTAATATCGTGGTGAGCCAACTTTATCGTATAAATACGGAGAAAAGATTCAATTGGGGTGCTATAGCCGTCGCAATGCTTTAGAATCTGGCTGGAAAGTTCAATTTTGTTGTCATTTTCGACTAATATCGTGGTGAGCTAACTTCCTTGCATAAGTAAGGAGGAAAGATGCTTTTTGTGTGCTCGAGCCATTACAATGATATAGAATGTGGCTGGAAAATACAATTTTGTTGACATTTTCGACTAATATCGTGGTGAGCTAACTTCCTTGCGTAATTTAGTAGGAAAGATGCTTTTTGAGTGCTATAGCCATTGCAATGGTATAGAATGTGGCTGGAAAATACAATTTTGTTGACATTTTCGACTAATATCGTGGTGAGCTAACTTCCTTGCGTAATTTAGTAGGAAAGATGCTTTTTGAGTGCTATAGCCATTGCAATGGTATAGAATGTGGCTGGAAAATACAATTTTGTTGACATTTTCGACTAATACCATGGTGAGCTATCTTCCTCGCATAGGTAAGGAGGAACGATTCTATTGGCGTGCTATAGGCATTGCAAAGATATAGAATATTCCTGAAAAATTCAATTTTATTGACATTCTCGACTAATATCGTGGTTAGCTAACTTTATTGCATAAGTAAGGAGGAAATGTTCAATTGGCGTGCTATAGCC
>NW_016937506.1:0-589 GCF_001483705.2 Eufriesea mexicana
TTAGGCGATCTGTTCACCAAGCAATAACAGGTTATAAATTTTGAAAAGACCTATTTTCTGGCAAAGTATAAGTCTGTACTTTCCATTGGATTGAAGGCGTTGGGCGACCTATTCACCAAGATATAGCAGATCATAGATTTTGAATAGACCCATTCTCTGGCAGGGAGATGGCTGTATTTGCCATTGGACTGAAGGCGTTAGGCGATGTATTCACCAAGCAATAAGAAATTTTATATCTTGAATAGGCCTATTCTCTGGCTAGTAGATGGCTGTACTTGCCATTGGATAGAAGGCGTTAGGATACGTATTCACCAAGGTATAACAGACTATAGCTTTTGAATAAGCCTATTCTCTGGCAAGTAGATGTCTGTACTTGCCATTGAATTGAAGGCGTTAAGCGATCAATTCACCAAGCTACAACGGATTATAGATGTCGAATAGACCTATTCTCTGGCAAGTAGATGACTGTACTTGCCATTGGATTACAGTCGATAGGCGATCTAATCACCAAGCTATGGCAGCTTATAGGTTTTGAATACACTTATCCTCTGGCAAGTAGATGGCTGTACTTGCCATTGGATTGAAGGCG
>NW_016937507.1:0-914 GCF_001483705.2 Eufriesea mexicana
TCCATACATCCGTACATCCATACATCCATCCATCCAGACATCCGCACATTCATAAATCCATATATCCATAAATCCATCCATCCACACATCCATCCATCCATAGATCCAACGATCCATACGTCCGTGCATATATACATCCATTCATTCACACATCCATTCAACAATCCATACATATATCCAACCACCATTCTATCCATTCATCAATACATCCATACATACTTCTATACATTGATCCGTACATACATCCTTACATCCATCAATGCATCCATCAATCCATACAAGCACTCATCCATACATCCATCCATAATTACATCCATCCAACCATACATACTTCCGTACATTCATCCATACAAACACACATACATCCATCTATCCATACATATATGCATTCATACTTCCATCCATCAATGCATCCATTCATTTATACATCCATACATCCATACATCCGTACATCCATACATTCGTACATCCATACATTCATACATACATGCATCCATACATGCATACGTCCATACATACATACAACCATACATCCATCCATCCATACATTCATACAACCTCACATCCATATATCCATCCACCCATACATCCATCCGTCCATACATATATCCATACATACACCCATACATCCATCCATCCATACATCCATCCACTCTTACATCCAACCAACCATACATCCATACATACATCAATACGTACATACATCCATTCATTCATCCATACATATATACATCCACACAACCGTACATCCATACATTCGTACATCAGTACATCCATACGTCCATACAACCATACATCCATACATTCATAAACACATACATTCATACATCCGTACATCCAATCATCCATCCAACCGTACATCCGTCCAACCATATACCCATGCATTCATAAATACGTACATCCATAGATCAATC
>NW_016937508.1:0-532 GCF_001483705.2 Eufriesea mexicana
GCGTCCTGCTTGGCGTTGTGCTGGACTGCAATAGTGGTCTCGACACGTTAGGGTGCGTTATGCAACGATTGGTTGTGTTACGTTTGGTGAGATTAGGACGGGATGGATTAGACTTTTGTGCTATACACAGCACTCCGCGGCATACTGCGCTTTACTGCGTTAACATATCCTCTGCTTGGCTCTTGGGAAGCCAGAAATGCTGGTCTCGTCATGTTATGTCGCGATAGGCTATGATTGGATTCGTTATGTCTGGCTCGGTTAGGATAGGCTTCTTATTGTGCTATTCACTGCTATTCGGCGGAAATCAATGATCCAATGTGCTCTAATTTGTTCTGCTTGGCTATCGGAAGTCCTACAATATTGGTTTCGTCACTTTGCGTTGTGCTACACTACGTATGGGTTAGGTTAGGTTAGGAGAGCTTAGGTCAGTATATGTTTGACTTTTGCAGTGTACACAGCGATGCGATGAAATCCTGCGCTCTGCTGTGCCGTAGTATGTTCTGCTTGGTGCAGGGGAGGCCAGCAATAGTGG
>NW_016937509.1:0-1605 GCF_001483705.2 Eufriesea mexicana
AGATGTATGGATATATGGATGTGCGGGTGGGTGATTGGATGGGTGGGAGAACTAAAGGGTGGGTGAAGGGATGGGTGGAAGAACGGATGCATTGATTAATGGAAGGGCGTACAAATGGATGCATGTATGGATGGATGTATGGATGTATGTACGTATGTATGTATGGGTATATCTATGGATGTATGTATGGATGTATAGATATGTGTATGTATGGATGTATATATGTATGGATGTATGGATGTATCGATGGATGGGTGTATCGATGGATGGAAGTACGGATTGATGGATTTATGGATATATGGATGTGTGGATGTATGGATGTATGTACGTATGTATGTATGGGTATATCTATGGATGTATGTATGGATGTATGTATTGATGATCATATGGATGCATGTATCGATGTATGTATGTATATATGATGTATGGTATGTTTGGATGGATGTACTTATGGATGGATTTATGCATGAATGTATGGATCGATGGACGCATCGGTGGATGGATGTATGCATGGATATATGTACGGTTGTATGGACGCATGGATGTATATATGTACGGATGTATGGATGTATGGATGTATGGATGTATGAACGTATGGAAGTATGGTTGGTCGGATATACGGATAGATGGATGTATGGAAGTATGTATGGATGTATGTATGGATGTACGGATGTATGGATGTATGTATGTATGCAGGTATGGAGGTATGGATGTATGAATGCATGGATGTATGGATGTACGGATGTACGGTTGTATGTTTGTATGGATGGATGGATGAATGAATGGATGGATGGAAGTATGGTTGGATGGATGTATGTATGTATGTCTGGATGTATAGATGGATGGATGGATTGGTGGATGAATGTATGGATGTATGGATGCACGGATCGATGGACGTATGGAGGGATGTATGAATGAATGGATGGATGTATGGATGAATGGATATATTGATGTGCGTATGTATGAATGTATGGATGGGTGGATGGATGGGTGTATAGATGTATGGATCGATGTATGTATGGATGGGTGCTTGTATGAATGGATGGATGTATGGTTCGATGGATGTATGGACTGGTGGATGTATGGATGGATGTATGGATGGGTGGATGGATGGGTATATTGATGTGTGCATGTATGAATGTATGGATGGATGGATGTATGGATGTATAGATGTATGGATCGATGGATGTATGGATGGGTGCTTGCATGAATGGATGGATGTATGGTTCGATGGATGTGTGGATGGGTGGATGTATGGAAGGATGGATGGATGGATGGATGTATGTATGGATGAATGGTTGTATGGATGAATGGATGTATGCATGGATTGAGTTATGGATGGACGGATGTGCGGATGTATTGTTGTATGGATGTATATATGTATGTCTGTATGGATGTATGGATGTATGGGTGTATGGATGGATGGATGTATGGATGGTTGTACGTGTGGATGTCAGGATATATGGATGCATGTATGTATTTATGTACAGATGTAAGGATGCATTAATGTATGGTTGCATGGATGTACGTGCGGATGCTTGTATGAATGTATGTATGGATGTATGCATGCATGTATGTATGGATGTTTGTATGGATGCATGTACG
>NW_016937510.1:0-1429 GCF_001483705.2 Eufriesea mexicana
AAAATGTCAATAAAATTGAGTTTTCCAGCTAGATTCTACCGCATTGCAATGGCTATAGCAATCCAGATGGAGCTTTCCACATTACTCAGGGAAGGATGTTAGCTCACCACGATATTGGCACCTAATGTCAATAAAATTGAATTTTCCTGCCAGATTCTACAGCATTGCAATGGCTATAGCAATCCAGATGGAGCTTTCCACATTACTCAGGGAAGGATGTTAGCTCACCACGATATTGGCACCTAATGTCAATAAAATTGAATTTTCCAGCAAGATTCTATAGCATTGCAATGCCTATAGCATTCCAACAGAACGATTCCCCCTGATTTATGCAAGAAAGTTAGCTCACCCCGATATAAGTCGAAAATGTCCATAAAATTGAACTTTCCAGGCAGATTCTGTGACATTTCGATGGCTATAGCAAGCCAAGAGAATCTTTCATCCTTATTTATGCAAGAAAGATAGCTCACCACGATATTAATCGAAAATGACAATAAAATTGAATTTTCCAACCAGATTCTATAACATTGCAGTGGTTATAGTTTGCCAATATAATCTTTCCTCCTTGTTTGTGCAAGAAAGCTAGCTCACCACGATATTAGTCGAAAATGAAAATAAAATTCAATTTTCCAGTACTATTCTATAGCACTGCAATGTCTACAGCACGCCAGTAGTATCTCTCCTCCTTATTCATGCAAGAAAGATAGGTCACCACGATATTAGTCGAAACTGTCAATAAAATTGATACTGCCAAGCACATTCCGTATCATTGCAATGGTTCTAGCACGCCAAAAGCATATTTCCTCCTCATTTATGAAAGGAAGGTAGCGCACCACAATATTATTCGAAGATGTCAATAAAATTGATCTTTCCGGACATATTCAATAGCATTGCTGTCGCTATAGCACGCCAATAGAATCTTTCCTCCCTATTTATGCAAGAAAGTTAGCTGACCACGATATTAGTCGAAAATGTCAATAAATATGAATTTTCCAGGACGATTCTGTAGCACTGCAACGTCTACAGCACGCCAGTTGAATCTCTCCTTATTATTTATGCAAGAAAGTTAGGTAACCACGATATTAGTCGAAACTGTCAATAAAATTGAATCTGCCAGGCACATTCCATATCATTGCATTGGCTACAGCACGCCAAATGGATCTTTCCTCCATGTTTCTGCAAGAAAGTTAGCTCACACCGATGTAACTCGAAAATGTCAATAAAATTGAACTTACCAGCCAGATTCTGTACCATTGCGAGGGCTATAGCAAGGCAATAGAATCCTTCATTCTTATTTATGCAAGAAAGTTAGCTCACCTCGGTATTAATCGAAAATGTCAATAAAATTGAATTTTCCGGCCAGATTCTGTAGGATTGCAATGGTTATAGTTTGCCAATATAATCTTTCCTCCTTGTTTATGCAAGAAAG
>NW_016937510.1:1463-3904 GCF_001483705.2 Eufriesea mexicana
GAAAATGTCAATAAAATTGAACTTTCCAGCCAGATTCCATAGCATTGCAATGGCTACAGAACGCCAATAGACCCTATCCAGCTTATTTAGGCATGAAATGTAGCTCAAAACGATAATAGTCGAAAATGTCAATAAAATTGAATTTTCCAGCCAGATTCTGCAGCATTGCAATGGCAATAGCACGCCAATACAAACTTTCCTCATTTAGGCATGAAATGTAGCTCAAAACGATAATAGTCGAAAATGTCAATAAAATTCAATTTCTAGGACGATTCTATAGCATTGCAATGTCTATAGCACGCGAGCAGAATCTCTCCTCCTTATTTATGCAAGAAAGTTAACTCACCACGATAACAGTCGAAACTGTCAATAAAATTGGATCTGCCAGGCACATTCCGCATCATTGCAATGGTTATAGCACGCCGAAAGGATATTTCCTCCTTATATATGAAACAATGGTAGCGCACCACAATATTATTCGAAAATGTCAATAAAATTGAGTTTTCCGGCGAGATTCTATAGCATTGCAATGGTTATAGCTTGCCAATATAAACTTTCCTCCTTGTTTATGCAAGAAAGATAGCTCACCACGATATTAGTCGAAAATGTCAATAAAATTGAACTTTCCAGCCAGATTCTATTGCATTGCTATGGCTATAGCAAGCCAAAAAAATCTCTCATCATTATTCAGGCAAGGAAGTTAGCTCACAACGACAATTGTCAAAAATGTCAATAAAATTGAATTTTCCAGACAGACACTTGTGCATTGCGGTGGCTGTAGTACCCCAAAAGTATTTTTCCACGTCACGTATGCAAGGAAGATAGCTCACCACGGTATTAGTCGAAAATGTCTATACAATTGAATCTGCCAGTCTCATTCTAAACCATTACAATGTTTATAGCACGCCAGAAGAAACTTGCCTCCTTATTTATGCATGAAAGTTAGCTCATCTCGACATTAGTTGAAAATGTCAATAAAATTGAATTTTCCATCCAGATTCTACAGCATTGCAATGGCAATAGCACGCCAATAGAAACTTTCCTCATTATTTATGCAGGAAAGGTAGCTCCCCACGATATTAACCGAAAATCTTAATAAAATTGAATTTTCCATCAACATTCTGTATCATTGCAATGTCGATAGCACGCCCATAGAATCTGAACTCTTTATTTATGCAAGAAAGGTATCCCACCACGATAATGGTCGATACTATCATAAAATTGAACTTTCCATCCTGATTCCAGTGCATTGCAATGGCTATAGCACGCCAATCGAATCTTTCCCCCTTATTTATGCAAGATTGTCAGCTCTCCACGATATTTGTCAAAAATTTCAATAAAATTGATTTTTCCAGACAGATTCTTCTGCATTGCGGTGGCTATAGCACTACAAAAGGATTTCTCCACACTACGTATGCACGGAAGTTAGCTCGCCACGGTACTAGTCGAAAATGACAATAAAATTGAATTTTCCATCCAGATACTATAGCATTGCAATGCCTATAGCACGCCAAAAGAATGTTTCCTGCTTATTTATGCAAGAAAGTAAACTCACCACGATATTAGACGAAAATGTCAATAAAATTGAATTTTCCAGCCAGATTCTACAGCATTGCAATGGCTATAGTACGCCAAAAGGATCTTTCCTCCATAATTATGCAAGGAAGATAGCTCACCACGGTATTCGTCGAAAACGTCAGTAAAATTGAATTTTCCAGCCAGATTCAATAGCATTGCTGCGGCTATAGCAAGCCAATAGAATCTTTCATCCATATTTAAGCGTGAAAGCTAGCTCTCCACGATATTCATCGAAAATGTCAATAAAATTGAATTTTCCAACCACATTCTACATCGTTGCAATGTGTATAGCGCGCCAATAGAATGAAACTTCCTATTTATGCAAGAAAGATATCTCACCACGATATTGGTCGAAACTGTCAAAAAAATTGCATTTTCCAGGTTGATTCGAAAGCATTGCTGTGCCTATAGCACGCCAATAGAATCTTTCCTCCTTATTTATGCAAGGAAATGGCTCACCACGATATTAGTCGAAAATTTCAATAAAATTGAACTTTCCAGCAAGATTCTACAGCATTGCAATGCCTATAGCATGCCAACAGAATCCTTCCTCCTGATTTATGGAAGAAAGATAGCTCACCACCATATTAGTCGAAAATGTCTATAAAATTGAATCTGCCAGGCTCATTCTATATCATTACAATGGTTATAGCACGCCAGAAGAAACTAGCCTCCTTATTTATGCAAGAAAGTTAGCTCATCTCGACATTAGTTGAAAATGTCAATAAAATTGAATTTTCCATCCAGATTCGACAGCATTGCAATGGCAATAGCACGCCAATACAAACTTTCCTCACTATTTATGCAAGAAAGTTAGCGCACCACGGTATTAGTCATAAATGTCAATAAAATTGAATTTTCCA
>NW_016937511.1:0-779 GCF_001483705.2 Eufriesea mexicana
TGCCCTCATCAGAGCCGTGTAGAACATAGTAGAGGAAAGCAGCGCACGGGAATCCATAGAATCGCTGTGTGTAGCAGAAAAGTCGAAGTTATTCTATCATAGCGGAAACTAACATGACCTAGCCAAACGTAACATAGCAACGCATAACGTGCCGTGGCCACTATTTCTATCCTCGCCAGGGCAAAGCAGAGTGCAGTGGAGCACAGCTGGCTGCAGAGGTCCACAGTATAGCAGTGCATAGTACGAAAGTCGAAGCTATCATTACAGAACTTGTCCCAACCTAACCTAAGAAACCGTAGCCTGTCTCAACCTCACGTGACGAGAGCACTATTGCTGTCCACCCCAAAGCTGAGCAGAGCATGTTAGAGCAATGTACGGCGCAGAAATCTACAAAATAGCAGTCAACAGGAAAAAAGTCAGTGCCATCGTATCCTAACCTGACCAAACGTAGCATAACCGAGCGTAACCTGGTTCAAACATACGTGCCGAGACCATTACTTCTGGCCTCCACAGAGCCACGTAGAAAGCATTAGAGCACAGCAGATCGCAGGAATGGACCCAATAGCAGTGCTCAGCATAAAAGTCATAGCTATCCTATCCTAACCTAACCGAACGTAACGTAACCAAACGTTACATAACCCATACCATCGAGCCGAGACCAGAGATGCTGGTCCGCCCGAACGAAGGAGAGACTGTTAGAGCAATGTCGTGCGCAGATGTCCACCGAGCGGTCGTGCATAGCAAAAAAGTCGAAGCTATGCTATCCTTACATAACCAAT
>NW_016937512.1:0-655 GCF_001483705.2 Eufriesea mexicana
GCTTGATGAGTATATCGCTTAACGCCTTCAATCCAAGGGCAAGTACAGCCATCAACTTGCCAGGGAATAGTTGTATTCAAAATCTATAACCTGTTATAGCTTGGTGAGTAGATCGCGAAAGGCCTTCAATCCAATGGCAAGTACAGCCATCTTCTTGCCAGGGTATAGGCCTATTCAAGGTCTATAATCTGTTATAGCTTGGTGAATAGATCGCCAACCGCCTTCAAGCCAATGGCAAGTACAGACATCTACTGGGCAGAAAATGGGTCTATTTAAAATCTATAACATGTTATCGCTTGGTGAACCGACCGCCTAACGCCTTCAATCCAATGGCAAGTAGAGCCATCTACTTTCCAGAGAATAGGTCTTTTCAAAATCTGTAACATGATATAGCATGGCGAATAGTTCGCCTATCGCCTTCAATCCAATGGCAAGTACGGTCATCTACTTGCCAGAGAATAAGTCTATTCATAATATATAATCCCTTATAGCTTGGTGAATAGATCGCCTAACGCATTCAATTCAACGGCAAGAACAGACATCTACTTGCCAGAAAATAGGTCTGTTCAAAATCTGTTGTCTGTTATAGCTTGGTGTGTAGATCGCCTACCGCCATCAAACCAATGGCAAGTACAGACATCTACATGCCAGAAAA
>NW_016937512.1:766-1984 GCF_001483705.2 Eufriesea mexicana
CGCCTAACGCATTCAATACAATGGCAAGTACAGTCATCTTCTTGCCAGAGAATAGGTCTATTCAAAATATATAATCCCTTATAGCTTGGTGAATAGATCGCCTAACGCCTTCAATCCAATGGCAAGTACAGCCATCTACTTGCCAGAGAATAAGCATATTCAAAATCTATAAGCTGTCATAGCTTGGTGATTAGATCGCCTAACGCATTCAATACAATGGCAAGTACAGTCATCTTCTTGCCAGAGAATAGGTCTATACAAAATCTATTGTCTGTTATAGCTTGGTGAGTAGGTCGCCTACCGCCATCAAACCAATGACAAGTACAGACATCTACTTGCCAGAAAATAGGTCTATCCAAAATCTATATCCTGTTATATCATGGTGAATTGATCGCCTAACGCCTTCAATCCAATGGCAAGTACAGCCATCTACTTGCCATAGAATATGTATATTCAAAATCTGTCACATGATATAGCATGGCTAATAGATCGCCTAATGCCTTCAATCCAACAGCAAGTACAGTGATCTACTTGCCAGAGAATTGGTCTATTTAAAATCTATAATCTGTTATAGCATGGTTAATAGGTCTCCTAACGTCTGCAACCAATGGCATGTACAGCCATCTACCTGCAAGAGCATAAGTCTTTTCAAAATCTACAAGCTGCCATAGCTTGGTGAACAGATCGCCTATCGCCTTCAATCCAATGACAAGCACAGCCATTCACTAGCCAGATGATATATCTGTTCAAAATCTATACTCTGTTATAGCTTGATGAATATTTCGCGCAACACCTTCAATCCTATGGCAAGTATAGCCATCTACTTGCCAGAGAATAGGTCTATTCAAAATCTGTAACATGATATTGCATGGCGAATAGATCGCCTAACGCCTTCAATCCAGTGGCAAGTACAGTCATCTACTTGCCAGAGAATAGGTCTATTCATAATATATAATCCCTTATAGCTTGGTGAATAGATCGCCTAACGCCTTCAATTCAACGGCAAGAACAGGCATCTACTTGCCAGAAAATAGGTCTATCCAAAATCTGTTGTCTGTTATAGCTTGGTGTGTTGATCGCCTACCGCCATCAAACCAATGGCAAGTACAGACATCTACATGCCAGAAAATAGATCTATTCAAAATCTATAATATGTTATAGATTGGTGAATAGATCGCCTAACGCCTTCAATCCAATGGCAAGTACAGCCATTTTCTT
>NW_016937513.1:0-8726 GCF_001483705.2 Eufriesea mexicana
TTAGGTTTTGCCAAGCTCGGTCAGGTTTTCTTCGTATTTCTTGCTACACCCAGCTATTTGGCCAACTTCTGCGCTCTGCTGTGCTCTACAATTGCTTCTCGGCCCTGGGGAGTCTAGCTACAGTGGTCGCCGCACGTTAGTTTGAATCAGGCATCGCTTGATTAGGTTATGTTTGGATATGTTTGGATGGTATTGCTCCGACTATCGTTCTATTGACTATTATCCGGAGCGCTCTTGTGACCTACTGTGCTGTACTGTATTCTGCTTGTCTCTGGTGAGCCTGACAGCTGTGGCCGTGGCACGCTCTGTTGAGTTACGCTACGTTCGGTCAGGTTAGGTTAGGTCACCTTATGTTAGGGTACCTCCGACTCTTGTGCTATTCAACGCAATGCGGTTCATTTCAGCGAACTAGTGTGCTCTGGTATACCCTGCTTGTCTCTGTGGAGGTCAGCAAAATCGTCATGTCAGTCTGATGTATGTCACCTTCGTTTATGTTACGTTAAGCTAGATTAGGACCGACTACATAGTCATGTGTGCTATTCACTGCTATTCGGAGGATTCCTGTACTCTAATCCGCCCTAAAGTGCTCTGCCTGGCCCCTGGAGGCCACCAATATTGGTCTCGTCACGTTATATTTGGTTACTCTACGATTGGATTGTTTAGGTAACACCAGGCAATGTCAGGTAACGTTTGACTTTTGTGCTATTCAATGCAGTGCGGTGGAATCCTGCGCTCTGCTCTCCTCTACTATATTCTGCTTGGCTCTGTGGAGCCCAGCAATAGTGGCCGTGGTACGTCAGGTTGAGTTAGGTTACGTTCGGTTTGGATAGGTTAGGTGATGTATGGTCATTGTTGCTCTGACTCTCGTACTGTGCACAGATATTCGGTGAGTTTCTGTCATCTACTGTGTTGCGATACACTCTAATTGGCTCAGGGGGGCCTGGAAAAGCGGTCGCGGCACGTTATCTTGAGCTATGCTGCGTTCGGTTAGGTAAGGATATGTCAGGTTAGGTTAGGGTATCGTCGACTTTTGTGCTATACAATGCTATGCGGAGGCCATTTGCGCCCTGCATTACACTAATATGCTCTGCTCGACTCTTGGGTGGTGAGCAATAGTGGCCGTAGCACGTTATATTCATTCATGTCTCGATTGGTTATGTTAGGTTGGGGAATGTTTGGCGAGTAAGGCTTCGACTTTCGTGCTATACAATGTTATTCGTTGGATTTCTGCTTTCTACTGTGCTCTAGTATGTTCCGCTTGTCTCTGGGGTGTCCAGCAATATTTCTCTCATCACGTTATATAGAGTTACACAACGTCCTGGTAGGTTACGTTAGGTAGACTAGGTTAGGGTATCTTCGACTTTGGTGCTGTACAGTGCAATGCGGCGGTTTTCTGTGCTGTACTGAGCTCCGGTATATTCTGCTTGGCTCTGCGGTGGTCAGTAATAGTGGCCTGGGCGTGTCAGATTCAGATATGATACGTGCGCTCATGTTATGTTTGGATAGGTTAGGACATGATAGCCTTGACTTTTGCGCTATACACAGATATTCGGTGGATTCATGCCTACCAATGTGCTCTAATATGTTCCGCATGGATCTGGGAATGCCAGCAATATTGGTCTCGTCACGTTATGGTGTGTTACACTACGTTTCGATATGTCAGGTTAGGGCAGCTTAAGCCAGGACGTGTTAGACTTATGTGCTATACACTGCAGTGCGATGGATTTCTGTCCTCTGCTGTGCTCTAGTGTATTCTGCTTGCCTCCGTGGAGTCCTGTACTAGTGGTATTGGCACGTTAGTGTGAGTCTGTCTACGTTTGCTTATGACGCATTTGGTGAAATTAAGATAGAATGGATTAAACTTTTGTGCCGTACACGTTTATACAGTGGAAATTTCCCTCTACTGTGCTTTAATATGCGCTGCTTGTCCCAGGGGTGGCAAGAATTTGCGGTCCTGGCACGTTGGGTTGAGTTGTGTTTCGGGTCGTCTGCTTAAGTTAGGGAGGCTTGGTTAGGATTTCTTTGACGTTTGTACTGTACACTGCTATACGTTAGATTATGCGCCCTACTTTGCTCTACTATACTCTGCTGGACTCAGGGGAGGTGAGTAATACCGGTCGTGGCACGTTAGGTTGCGTTATGCTACGTTCGGACAGGCTAGGTTGGGTTATGTTTGGTTAGGGTAGCGTTGACTTTCGTGCCATACACTGATATACGGTGGGATTCTGTGGCCGAATGTGCTCTACTATATTCTGCTTGGCTCACGGGAGGCCGGGAGCAGTGGTGGCGTCACGTTATGTTCACATACGATACGTTCGGATATGATAAGTTTGGTGGGGTTAGGATATTACAGTCCAGGCTCTTGCGCTATACGCTGCTGCCAGCCGATTTCTGCGCTCTGCCGATTTCTAATATTTTCGGCTTGGCTCTTGGAAGGCCATCAATAGCGGTCTCGGCACGTTATGTTAGATTACGTTACGTTTAGCTACGATATGTTAGGCTACGTTTGGTTAGTGTAACTTCTTCTTTCACGCTGTACACTGATATTCGTTGTACCTCTGTGATCTACTCTGCTCTACTACATTCTGCTTGGCTCTGGGGTGGTCGGGAGCAGTTGTCGCGGCACTTCATTGTGAGCTATGCTACGCTTTGTTACGTTAGGTTAGGTTAGGATATCTACGGCTTTTGTGCTATTCACTGCATTGCGCTGTATTTCCGCGCTCTAATTTGCTCTAACGTGCTCTGCGTCGCTCTGCGGTTGACAGCAATATCGGTCTAGTCACGTTGTGTTTAGATACACTTCGTTTGGATAGGTAAGGTAAGGACAGGTTAAATCAGGATATGATTCATTTTAGTGCTATGCACTGCAATACGGAGGATTTCCGCGCTCCGATGTGCTCTAGTATATTCTGTTTTGCTCTGGGGAGGCCAGCAGTGGTGGTTTCGGCTCGTTAGGTTGAGTTTATCCACGTTTGCCTATGTTACGTTTGGTTAGGTTAGGATAGAATAGCTTAGACCTTTGTGCCATATGCCTCTAGGCCGTGGACGTCTGCGCTTTACTGCGTTCTAATATTTTCTGCTTGGCTCTGTGTGGCCAGCATTAGTGATCTCGGCGCGTTAGGTTATGTTATGTGGCGTTTGGTTAGGACAGGTTACGTGAGGTTTGGTTAGGATATCTGCGACTTTCGTGTTATTCCCTGCAATGCGGTGGCTTTCTGCATACTACTGTGCTCTAGTACATTTTGCTCGCCTTCATGGGTGCCAGCTGGAGAGGTTTCGTCATGTTAGGTTAAGCTATGTTACGTTTGGTTATGTGACGTTTGGCTACGTTGGGATAGGAAACTTTGTCTTTTGAGATATTCACTGCTACTCGATGGATTTCTGCGCTCCAATGTCCTATAATATGCTCCGCTAGTCTCTGGGTGGCCAGCAATATCGGTCTCGTCATGTTGCGTTGAGTTCTACTACGTTTAGGTAGGTTAGGTTAGGCCAAGTTAGGTCAGGATATGGTTGTCTTTTGTGCTATACACTGCAATGCGGTGGATTTCTGCTCCCTGCTGTGCTCTAGTATTTTCTTCTTGTGTCTGGGGTGGCCAGAAATAGTGTTCGCGGTACGTTTGGTTGAGCGATGTTACGTTCGGTCATGCTCCGTTAGCTGATGTTAGGTCATGATAGCTCATGCTCTTGTGCCATACACTGTAATCTGCGTATTTCTGCGCACTACTGTGTTCTAATATTTTCTGCTTGTCTCTTGGGAGTCCAGCGATAGTGATATCGGCACGTTATGTTGAGGTATGTTACGTTTGGTTAGGTCAGGTTAGGGCAGGTTATGTTAGGACATCTTCGACTTTTGTGTTATTCACTGCAATGCGTTGTGTTTATGCCTACTGCCGTGCATTAGTAAATTCTGCTTGACTACGTGGAGGCCAGCAGTAGTGGTCTCGTCATCTACGGTTGAGTTAGGTTACGTTTGTGTTTGTTACGTTTGGCCAGGCTAGGATAGGCTACTTTGACTTTTTTGCTTTACCCTGCTATTCCGTGGGATTCTGTGATCTGCAGTGCTCCACTATATGCTGCTTGGCTCCGGTGATGCCAGCAGCAGTGGTCACAGTACGCTCCCTTGAGCGATGCTACGTTTGGTTTGGTTAGGTTAGGTCAGGTTATATTAGGATACCTTCGACTTTTGTGCTATTCACTGCAACGCGTTGAATTTTTGCGCACTAGAGTGCTCTACTACATTCTGCTTTGCTCTGGTGAGGCCAGGAGAGGCGTTTGCGGCACGTCATTCTGAGCTATGCTACGTTTCGATAGGTATAGCTAGGTCAGCTTGGGATAGAGTATCTAAGGCTTTTTTGATATGCACTGCAATGTGTTTGATTCCTGCGCACTACTGTGTTGTGGTACATTCTGCTTGTCCCTGTGTAGGCCTGCAATAGTGGTCTTGTCATGTTAGGTTGAGTTAGGCTGCGTTTTTATATGCTTCGTTTGGCTGGGTTAGGAGAGGCTACTTTGACTTCTGTGCTATTCACCGCTATTCCCCGGACTTCTGCACTCTAATGTGCTCTAATATGCTCTGCTGGGCTCTGGGGTGGCCAGTGATAGTGGTCTCGGCACGATAGGTTGTGTTATGCTACGTCACGTTAGGCTATGTTGGGAAGTTTCGGTTATGGTTTCCTTGACTTTTGTGCTGTATGCTGCTATTCGGTGGGTTCCTGCCCTCTACATTGCTCTACTATACTCTGCCCGACTATGGGGAGGTGAGAAATAGTGGTCGTGTCTTGTCAGGTTTTGTTAGGTTACGTTTGGCTATGTCAGGGTAGACTACTTTGACCTCTGCGCTGTTCACTGCTATTCGGTAGATTTCTGCGCTCTAGTGTGCTCTAGTTAGCTCTGGCTGGCCCTGGGGATGCCATCAATATTGGTCTCGCCACGTAATGTTTATATACACTACGTTTGGGTAGGTAAGGTAAGGTCAGGTTGTGTCAGGGTAAGTCTGACATTTGCGCTATATTCCGCAATGCGGTGGATTTCGGCGCTCGCTGTGATCTAGTATATACTGCTTGGCTGTCGATAGGCCAGCAATAATGGCCTTGGCACGTTAGGTTGAGCTATGCCACGTTTGGCTTTGTCACCTTTGGTGAGGCTATGACACGGCAGTTTAGACGTTTGCGCTATACACTGCAGTCCACCGATATCTGCGCTCTACTGCGCTATAATATTTTCTGACTGGCTGTGGCCATCCCAGCGATAGCGATCTCGACACGTTAGGTTGTGTCATCTTACGTTTGGTTACGCAATGCGGATTACTTCTGCGAACTACTGTCATCTAGTACACTCCATCTGTCCCTGTGGAAGTCAGCAATAGTTTTCACGTAATGTTGGGTTGAGTTCGGTTACGTTCTTATATGCTACGTTTGGCTGCTTTGACTTCTGCGCTATTCTCTGCTATTCGGAGGGTTCCTGCGCTCTACGATGTTCTACTATATTCTGCTCTACTCTGCGAAGGTGAGCAATAGAGTTCGTGGCTCGTCAGGTTTTGTTAGGTTACGTTTGGGTAGGCAAATTTGGGTTATGCTTGGCCGGGAAAGCTCTGACCTTCTTGCTATACCCTGTTATTCGGCAGATTTCTGTGGTCAACTGTGCTGTACTACATTCTGCTAGGCTAAGGGCAGGCCAGGTTCAGTGGCCTCGGCACGATATGTTGAGAGACGCTACGTGTGGTTATATTAGGTTAGGTTAGTATATCATCGACTCTTGTGCTCTTCATTGCTATTCGGTGGATTACTGCGCACTAAAGCGGTCTAATATGATCTGCTTGTCTCCACGAAGACCATCAACATCTGGCGCCGTACCTTATATTGATTTATGCTTCGTTCGGGTAGGTTAGGTTATGCCAGGTTTGGTTAGGGTATCCTCGACTTTTCCGTTATAAACTGCTAAGCGGTGGATTTCTGCGCTGTACATTGCTCTAGTGTACTTTGCTCGAATCTGGGTGGGCGAGCAATTGTGGCCGCGGCGCGTTACTATGTGGTAGGCACGTTTGGTTTGGTTATGTTAGCTTGGCTTGGGCCTGGATAAATATGACTTATGTGCCATACACTGCGATTCTATGGGCTTCTGCGCCCTACTGTCCTCTAGACAGTCCGGCTCAACTCTGTGGATGCAAGCAATATTTGCCAGGGTACGTTAGGTTGAGTTATGTTACGTTTGGTTGTGCTATGATTGGATATATTAGGATAGGGTAGCTTCGACTTTTGTGCTATGCACTGCTATTCCGAGGACTTCCGCGCTCTATATTGCTCTACTATACACCGCTCAACTATGGGGGGGGGGTGAGCAATAGATGTCGTGGCACGTTAGGTTAAGTTGGGTATGGCTGGATATGTTGGGTTAGGTTAAGTTTGGTAAGGATGCCTTTGACCTTAGAGCTGTACACTCCTTTTCGGTGGATTCCTGTGACATACGGTGCACTACTATCTTCTGCTTTTCTCTCGGGACGCCAGCAGCTGTGGTTTCGGCATGTTACGTTCAGCTATGCTACGTTCGGTTAGGCTAGGCTTGGTCTGGCTGTCCAAGGGTATCCACGGTTTTTGTGCTCTTCACTGCGGTGCGTTGGATTTCCGCGCACTACTTTGCTCTAGTACATTCTGCTCGTCTCTGCGGTAGGCTGCAGTGGTGGTCCCAAACTCTTAGGTTGAGTTAGGCTACTTTCGGATGAGTTACTTTTCACTATGCTAGTAGAGTCGACTTTGAATTTTGTGCTATACGCTGCACTGCGGTGGATTTCTGCGCTCTACTGTGTTCGAATATTTTCTGCTTGGCTCTGGGGAGGTAAGCGATAGTGATCTCGGCACGCTAGTTTGAGTTATGGTACGTTCGGTTAGGTTAGGTTGTGTCAAGCTCGGTCAGGTTATCTTTGACTTTCGTGCTGTATTCTCCTATTCGCAAGATTTCTGAACTCGACTGTGTTCTACTATACTCTGCTTGGTCCTGTAAATGCGAGCAATAGTGGTCGCAGCACTGAATATTGAGTTAGTCTATGTTTCATTACGTTATGTTGTGTTAAGTTTGGTTATAGTGGCTTCGACTCTCGCGCCATACACTATTAAACGGTGGTTTCATGTGACCTGCTGTGCTCTACTATATCATGCATAGCTATATGGAGTCCGACAGCAGTGGCCGCGGCACGCCCTAATGAGTTACGCTACCTTAGGTTGGGTTACGTAAGGTTAGGGTATGTCAGGATATGCCTTACTTCTTTCTTTACACAGCAATGCGCTGTATTCCTGCGCTCTGCTGTGCTTCAGTATATTCTACTTGGCTCTGCGGAGGCCAGCAATAGTGGTCTCGGCGCGTTAGGTTTAGTTAGGCTACTCTTGCATATGTCAGGAATGGTTATGTTTGGAGGGAATTGCTTAGACTTTTGTGGCGTACACTGCTGTTCAGTGTTTTTCTGCGCTCTATTGCGCTCTAGTACGATCTGCTTGGCACTGGGGTGGTCACAAATAGTGGTCTCGGCACGTTAGCTAGGGTTATGCTACGTTCGGTTATGTTACGTTTAGTGATGTTGGCATAGGATCGCTAAGACTTTTGTGCTATACACGGCTGTCCGTCGATTACTGCTCTCTACCGTGTTCTAATATTTTCTGCTTGGCTCATCATAGGATCGCTAAGACTTTTGTGCTATACACGGCTGCCCGTCGATTACTGCTCTCTACCGTGTTCTAATATTTTCTGCTTGGCTCTGGGGATGCCAGCTGCAATGGTCCCGGCACGTTATATTCAGTTATGCTACGTTTGGTTAGGTAAGGTTAGGCCAGGTTGGTTTGGGTTATCCTCGACTTTTATAACATAAACTGCAATTCGGTGGACTTCCGTGCTCTACACTGTACTTCTATACTCTGATGAACTCTCGGGAGGCGCGAAATATCCGCCGCGGCACGTTTCGTTGAGTTTGGTTACGTTTGGTTTGGTGAGGTTAGGTTAAGATTGGTTGGGATAGCTTTGACTTTCGTGCTATACAATGTTATTCGGTGGATTTCTGCGATTCGCAGTGCTCTGCTACATTCTGCTTGGCTCTGTGGAGTCCGGTGGCAGCGATTGCGGCACGCTCTGTTGAGTTACGCTGCGTTTGGTTAGGTTAGGTTAGGTCAGGTTATGTTAGGATATCTTCGACTTTTGGGCTATTCACTGCAATGCGGAGGATTTCTGCGAACTACTGTGTTCTAGCATACTCTACTCGTCTCTGTGGTGATCAGCAATGGTTGTCTGGTCACGTTAGGTTGATTTAGGCTTCGTTTGGGTATGTTACGTATGGCTATGTTAGGATAGACTACTTTGACTTCCGTGCTGTTCACTGCTTTACGGCGGACTTCTTCGCACTAATGTGCTCTAGACTGCTCTGCCTGGCACTCGGGATGCCAGCTGTGCTGGTCTCGTCACGTCATGCATAGTTACACTACGTTCGGATTAGTTAAGTAATGTCAAGTTAAGTCAGGCTATGTCGGACTCTTGCACAGTTCACTGCAATGCGTTGGATGTCTGCGCACTACTGTGCCGTAGTACATTCTGCTTGTCTTTGTGGAGGCCAGCAGTAGTGGTCAGGGTACATTAGGTTGAGCTATGTTGCGTTCGGTTATGTTGAGATAGGATATATTAGGATAGGGCTGTCCTTACTTTTGTGCTATACACAGTTAACCGCGGATTTCTGCGCTCTACTGCGTTCC
>NW_016937514.1:0-1109 GCF_001483705.2 Eufriesea mexicana
GCATAATATAGTGTTGTACAGTACAGCGCAGAGTTGCTGCAAGTAGCAGTGTATAACGCGGAAATATAAGTTAAACTGTCTGAGCTTAACCAAACCTGATCCAGGTAATCGTACCATAACCCAACCTAACAAGAAGAGACCACCATTGCTGGCCTCCACGAGGGCAAGCAGAATGTACTAGAGCTCAGTAGTGCGCAGCAACCCACCACAATGCAATAAATAGCACAAAGGTCAGGCATACCCAGACCTAACCTGACCTTACCGAATCAACACAAACTTAGCGTAACAATGCATGACGTGACGAGACCAACTTTCCTGGCCTCCACAGGGCCAAGCAGGGCAGACTGTAGCACATTAGACGGCAGAAATCCGCCGCAGTGCAGTGAATAGCACAAAAGCCGTAGATACCCTAGCGTAAACTGAAATAATCTAACCTAACCGAAAGCAGCATAACCCAAAGTGCCGTGCCGCGTCCACAGCTCCTGTCCTCCACGGAGCAAAGCAGAATGTGGCAGAGCACAGTAGATCACAGAAATTTGCCGAACAGCTGTGTAAGGCACAGGAGTCAGTGTAGCCCATCCAAACATAGCCAAACGTGACTTGCCCCCACGTAACATAACGCAACCTAACTTGAGAAAACAACCATTGCTCGCCTCCATAGGGAAAGTAAGAATGCTCCAATGCACAGTATAGTGCAGAAATCCACTGCACTGCTGTGAAGAGCACAAAAACCGTAGATATGTTAGCATAACCTGACCTAACCTAACCGAAACAAACGTAGTATCTCGCAACATAGCGTGCCGCGGCCACTGCTTCTGGCCTCCTCATAGGCCAGCGGAATGTAGTAGGGCTCTTTAGATAATAGACATACGACAAAAAGCTGTGTAAAGCATAAAAGTCAAGGTGACCTATCCTAACCTAGCCAAACGTGACATACTCGAACTTTGCCCAGCTCAACCTAACATGACGAATAACTATTGCTGGCCTCCACGGAGAAAAACACTTTGTCCTGGAGCGCTGTAGTGCGCAGAAATTCACAGCATTCCAGCGAATGGCACAAAAGTCGAATGTATGCTAACCAAACCTGACCTAACCTAACAAAACCAAGC
>NW_016937514.1:4967-5252 GCF_001483705.2 Eufriesea mexicana
ATCGCAGAGTGCAGTCGAGCGCAGAAATCCACTGAGTAAAAGTGTATAACACGAAAGTCATTGCAAACCTTACCGAACATAACTCACCCTAAGCTACCCAAGCGTAACCTAACTCAACCTAACGTGCATAGACTACTATTGCTAGCCTCCATAGACCCAAGCAGAAAGAGTTTGAACACAGTAGGACGCAGGAATCCGCGTATAGGAGTGTATAGCACAAAAGGGTAAACTATCCTATCCTAACCTCGCAAACGCAAAAGACACCGAACGTGGCATAGCTCAACC
>NW_016937515.1:0-595 GCF_001483705.2 Eufriesea mexicana
ATGTATTGATGTATCTATGGATGTAGGTATGGACGTTTGTATGGATGTTTGTGTGGATGTATGTATGGATTTATGTATGGATGTATATATGGATGTATGTATGGTTCTATATAGAGATGAATGTATGCGTGTATGACATGGATGAATGTATGGATGTATATATGGATGTATGTATGGTTCTATATAGAGATGAATGTATGCGTGTATGTATGGATCTGTGTATTGATGTGTGTTTGGATGCATGGATTAATGGATGGATTGGTGGATGGATGTATGGATGGTAGTATGTATGGATCGATGAATGTATGGATGGGTGGATGCTTGGATGGATGGATGTACGGAAGTATGTATGTAAGTATGGGTGTTTGTATGTATGTATGTATGGATGTTCGAATGTATGGATGTGTTTGAGTTATATATGTATGGATGTGTCTTTGTATGGATGTATGGATGTATGAATGTATGGATGTACGGATGCACGGATGTAAGAATGTGTGGGTTGATGAATGATAGGTGCATGGATGGAAGAACTGAGGTATGTATGGATCTTTATAGGGATATATGTATGGATGAATGCATGAATGTATGTATGGAT
>NW_016937516.1:0-642 GCF_001483705.2 Eufriesea mexicana
GCTCTCGACTCGTTATGTTAAGTCAGGCTACGTTTCGCTATATCCTGTTTGTTTGGATTAGGTTTTCGTACCTCTGACATTCCCGATATACACTGCTATTCTTCGGATTTCTGTATTCTACACTCCGCTAGTGAGTACCGCTTGGCTCTTGGGAGGACAGTGATAATGGACTCGGCACGTTATGTTGTGTTATGTTACTTTCCATTAGGTTGGTTTAGGATAAGTTTGGCCAGGGTAGCATCAACTTTTGTGCTGCACACTGCTTTTCGGTGCATTTCTTCCGTCTACCGTGCTCTAGTACGCCCTGCTCGGCTCCGGGGGGCAGCAGTTGCAGTCCCGGCACTTTAGTTTGAGTTTGGCTATGTTTGGTTATGCTTCGTTGGTCCGGGTTAATGTTGTGTGGCTCCCACTTTTCCAACTATGGATTTCTGCGCTCTACTCTCCACTAGTGTGCTCTGCATGGCTCTGTGGAGGCCTGCAATTGCGCTCGGGGCACATTGGGATGAGTTAGGTTACGTTTGGTTATGTTACGTTTGGTTAGGTTGCGAGAGGGTAACTATTACTTTATTGCTATAGTCGCCTATTAGGTGTATCTCTGCACCCTACTGTGCTCTAATATTTGCTGCTTGGCTCTGGGGAGGC
>NW_016937517.1:0-657 GCF_001483705.2 Eufriesea mexicana
GTTAGGATAGTTTGGGTTAGGATACCAATGACTTATGCACTATACACTGCTGTTCGAGCATCACCTGTGCACGGCATTGCATTAATATCATCTGCTTCCATCACGGGAGCACAGCAATTGTGGTTGCGGCACGCTAGTTTGATTTAGATTACGTTTGTCTAAGTTAGGTTACCGTGTGTTATGTTAGTGTAACTTTGGCCTTTGCGACAACACTGATATGTTATGGACGTCTGTCCCCCACTGTTCCCTATTATACGCTGCTTGCCTCCAGGGGCGCCAGCAATAGCGATCGTTATTGCTTTATGTAACATAACTCAATCCAATGTGCGAGACCACGGTTACTGGCATAGCCAGGTCCAAGCAGAATATAGTCGGGCAAAGCAGAACGCAGAAATTCACCGAATAGAAGAGCATAACACAATATTCGGATCTATCCTTACAGAACTTAGCTTAACCTACCCTAACCAAGCGTTGCAGATCACAACCTAATGTGCCGAAACCTCTATTGCTGGCCTCCCCAGAGCCAAGCGGTAAATATTAGAGCACAGCTGTGCGTCGAGATCCGCTCTACGGCAGGGTGTAGCACAAAATCCTTAGCTGTCCTATCCTAACCTAATCAAACGTAACATAGCCAAACGTAACATCGCTAAACCTAAC
>NW_016937518.1:0-245 GCF_001483705.2 Eufriesea mexicana
CTAATATGAGTATATAACAGGAAAGACATAGGTACCCTGACATAACGCACCGTAAGCTGACGTAACAGTACGTACACTAACCCAACCTAACGTGCTGCGACGACTATTGCTGGCCTCCCGAGAGTCGAGCAGAGTATAGTAGACCAATGTAGGGCGCAGATATTAGCCGAAGGGCAGAGTATAGCACAAAAGCTTTAGATATCCTTTCGTAACATAACCAAGCGTGACAAAGGCGAACGCAGCCT
>NW_016937519.1:0-640 GCF_001483705.2 Eufriesea mexicana
CTCTGACCTGACCTGACCTAACCTGACCGGACCCTACCTGGCCTCGCATGGCCTGACCTGACCGGACCTGACCTGACCTGACCTGACTTGACCTGACCTGACTGTCTTGACCTGACCTGATCTGACCTGACCTGTCCTGACCTGAACTGACCTGGCCTGACCAGGCCTGAAATGATCTGACCTGAACTGACGTTTCCTGACCTGTCATTACCTGACCTGACATTACCTGACCAGACCTGACTTGTCCTGACTTTACCCGATCTTACCTGACCTGACCTAACCAGACCTGACCTGGCCTGCCCAGCCCCAACATTGCCTGGCCTGACATGACCGGATGTGACCTGACATGACATGATCTGATCTGAAGTGAACTGACTTGAACTGACCTGACCTGACCAGACATGATCTGGCCTGGCCTGACCTTTCCGGACCTGACATGACCCGACATGGCATGACCTGAACTGACCTAACCTGACCTGACCTGACCTGGGCTGACCTTACCTGACTGATCTGACCTGACCTGAGCTGATCATATATGATCTGGCCTGGCCTGGCCTGACCTGAACTGACCTGAACTGACAGCATCTGACCTGACCTGACCTGACCTGTCCTGACTTTAACCGGCCTTACCTGACCTGAC
>NW_016937520.1:0-977 GCF_001483705.2 Eufriesea mexicana
CTGGCACCAAGTAGAGCATATCAGAGCACACTGTAGCGCAGAAGCAGCAGAATAGCAGTGTATTGCGCAAAAGTCGAAGTAACCTCTCCTGACCTAGCCAAACGTAACACATTCAAACATTACCTAACTCAACCTAACACGCCGAGACCACAATTGCTGGTCCCCACAGATACAAGCAGAATGTACTACAGCACTGTAGTGCGCAGACATCCACTGCATTGCAAAGAACGGCACAAAGACGCAGATACCCTTACCTAACCTGACCCAGCCTAAGCTAACGGAACGTAGTATAACTCAACGTAACGTGCGGCGAACGATATTGGTGGCCTTCGTATATACAAGCAGAGCATATTAGAAGACATGATAGTGTAGTGATCCACCGAATAGCAGTGTAGAGAACAAAAAAATAATATATCCTAACTTAACCTTACCTAACCTAACTTAAACAAACCTAGTTCAACATATCGTGCAGCAACAGCTATTGATGGCCTCCGCAGTGTCCAGCAGAGCAAATTAGAGTACATTAGAGCGCAAAAGTAAACCAAATAGCAGTGTATAGTACAGAAGTTATAGTAGCATATCCTAACCTAGCCAAACGTAGCACAAGCAAGCGGAGCATAACCCAACCTAACACGACGGGACCGCTATTGCTGGCTTCCAGGGAGACAACTAGAATTTACTAGAGCACACTATAGCGCAGAAATCCACCGCACTGCTATGAATAACATAAAAGCCGTAGGTACCCTAGCATAACCTGACCTAACCTAACTCAGCCGAACGTAGCGTATATCAACATAACTTGCAGCGACGACTGCTCCTGGCCTCCCCATAGCCAAGCAGAGTATGGTAGAGCACAGGAGATCACAGAAATACACGGAATAACAGTGTATATTACGAAGTTCAAAGCTTTCCTTGCCAAACTTAACCTACCCTATCCTAACATAACATAAGCTAACACAAACTAACGTCCCGCGACC
>NW_016937521.1:0-560 GCF_001483705.2 Eufriesea mexicana
GCACTGCAATGGCCATAGCACGCCAATTGAATATTTACTTCTTATATATGCATGGAGTTTTCCTCACCACAAAATTATCCGAAGAAGTCAATAAAAATGTATATTCCAGACATGGTCTATAGAATTAGAATGGCTATAGCACGTCAATTGAATTTTTCCTCCTTATTTAAGCAAGAAAGTTAGCTCATCACGGTATTATTTGAAAATGCCAATAAAATTGAATTTTCCACGCAGATTCTACAGCATTGCAATGGCTATAGCACGCCAATAGAATTCTTTCCTCATTATTCATGCAAGAAAGTTACCTCACCACGATATTATTTGAAAATGTCAATAAAATTGAATTTTCCATGCCGATTCTATAGCATTGCAATGGCTATTGCGCGCCAATAGAGCCTTTCCTCCTTATCTATGCAACGAAGTTAGCTCACCACGATATTAAGCGAAAATGTCAATAAAATTTAATTTTCCATGCAGATTCTGTAGCATTGCAATGTGAATGGCACGACAATAGAATCTTTCCTACTTATTTAAGCAAGAAAGTTACCTCACCACGATAT
>NW_016937522.1:0-2690 GCF_001483705.2 Eufriesea mexicana
GACTGTTCCTCGAAAATTCAATTTTACTGACATTTTCGACTAATATCGTGGTGAGCTACCTTTCCTGCATAAACAAGGAGGAAAGGTTATTTTGGCGTGCTATAGCCATCGCAATGCTATAGAATCTGGATGGAAATTACAGTTTTATTGACATTTTCGACTACTATCGTGGTGAGCCAACTTTCTTGCATAAATAAGGAAGAAGGATTCAATTGGCGCGCTATAGCCATTGCAATGCTATAGAATCTGCCAGGAAAGTTCAATTTCTCTGACATTTCTGACTAATATCATGGTGAGCTAACTTTCTTGCATAAATAAGGAGGAAAGGCTCTTTTGGCGTGTTATAGCCATTGCAATGATCTGGAATCATAATGGAAAACTCAATTTTATTGACATTTTCGACTAATATCGTAGTGAGCTGCCTTTCTTGCATGAACAAGGAGGAAAGGTTCCATGGGCGCGCAGTAGCCATTGCAATTCCCTGGAATCTGGCTGGAAAATTCAAATTTATTGACATTTTCGTCTAATATCGTGGTGAGCTATGTCTCTCGCATAGATAAGGAGGAAAGATTCTATTGGCGTGCTATGGCCGTTGCAATGATCTGGAATCTGCATGGAAAATTCAATTTTACTGACATTTTCGACTAATATCGTGGTGAGCTACCTTTCTTGCGTAAACAAGGAGGAAAGATTATTTAGGCGTGCTATAGCCATCGCACTGCTATAGAATCTGGATGGAAATTACAGTTTTATTGTCATTTCCTACTAATATCGTGGTGAGCTAGCCTTCTTGCTTAAATAAGTAGGAAAGATTCAATTCGCGCGCTAGGGTAGTTGCAATGCTATAGAATCTGGCCGGAAAGTTCAATTTCTTTGACATTTTTGTCTAATAACATGGTGAGCTAACTTTCTCACATAAATAAAGAGGAACGATTCTGTTGGCGTGCTATAGTCTTTGCAATGCTATAGAATCTGGCTGGAAAGTTCAATTTTATTGTCAGTTTCGTCTAATATCGTGGAGAGCTATCTCTTCTGCATAAACATGGAGGGTAAATGTTATTGGCGTGCTATAGCCAATATATTTCTATAGTATCTTGATGGAAAACTCAATTTTATTGACATTTTTGAATAATATGGTGGTGAGCTACCTTTCTTACATAAATAAGGAGGAAAGATTCTATTGGCGTGCTGTAGCCATAGCAATGCTATAGAATCTGGCAGGAAAATACAATTTTATTGACATTTTCGACTAACATCGTGGTGACCTAACTTCCTTGCATAAGAAAGGAGGAAATATTATATTGGCGTGCTATAGCCATCGCAATGCTATAGAATCTGGATGGAAAATACAGTTTTATTGATATTTTCGACTAATATCGTGGTGAGCAAACTCTTTTGCATAAATAAGGATGGAAGATTCTATTGGCGTGCTATATCCTTTGCAATGCTATGGAATCTGGCTGGGAAGTTCAATTTCATTGACATTTCGACTAATATCGTGGTGAGCTAACTTCCTTGCATGGGTAATTAGGATAGATCATTTTGGCTTGCTATACCCATTGCAATGCTCTAGAATCTGGCTGGACAGTTCAATTTTATTGACATTTTCGACTAATATCGTGGTAAGTTTTCTTTCTTACGTAAGGGAGGAAAGCTTCTATTGCCGTGCTATAGGCATTGCAGTGCTACACACTGTTCCTCGAAAATTCAATTTTATTGAAAGTTTCGACTAATATCGTGGTGAGCTAACTTTCTTACATATATAAGGCCGATAGATTCTATTGGTGTGCTATACGCATTTCAATGCTATAGAATCTGGCTGGAAAAGAAAATGATACTGACTTTTTCGACTAATGTCGTGGTGAGCTGACCTCCTTGCATAAGAAAGGAGGAAAAATCCGTTTGTAGTGCTGTAGCCATTGCAATGCTGCAGAATCTGGCTGGAAAATACAATTTTATTAACAGTTACAACTAATATCGGAGTGAGCTCTCTTTTTTGCTAAAATAAGGAGGGCAGATTCTGTTGGCGTGCTATAGCCATTGCATTTCAATAGTATCTGGATCGAAAATACAATTTTATTGACATTTTCGTATAATATGGTGGTGAGTTGACTTTCTTGCATAAATACGGAAGAAAGACTCTATTGGCGTGCTATAGCCATCGCAATGCTATAGTATCTGGATGGAAAATTCAATTTTACTGACATTTTCGAATAATATGGGGGTGAGCTAACTTTCTTGCATAAATAAGGAGGAAAGATACTACTGGCGTGCTATAGCCATTGCAATGCTCTGGAATCTGACTGGAAAATTCAATTTTATTGACATTTTCGACTAATATCGAAGTGAGCTACCTTTCTTGCATGAACAAGGAGGAAAGATTCTATTGACGTGCTATTGCCACCGCATTGCTATTGAATCTGCCTGGAAAGTTCAATTTTATTGACAGTTTCGAATAATATCGTGGTGTCCTAGCTTCCTTGCATAAGTATGGTGGAAAGATCATTTTGGTGTGCTATAGCCATTGCAATGATGTAGAATCTGTCTGAAAAGTACAGTTCTATTCACATTTTCGACTAATACCGTGGTGAGCTGGCTTCCCTGCAAAAGTAACGAGGGAAAATTCAATTGCCGTGCTATAGCCATTGCAATGCTCTGGAATCTGTCAGAAAAACTCAATTTTACTAACA
>NW_016937523.1:0-212 GCF_001483705.2 Eufriesea mexicana
ACATACATACATGCATACATCCATGCATACGTCCACGCATACATCCATGCATTCATCCATACATGCATCCACACATACATCCACTCTTCCGTCCATTCACCGATCCAATCATCCACCCTCACATCCATGCATACATGCCTCCGTACATCCATACATTCGTACATCCATACATCCATGCATACATACATCCACACATCCATAACGCAACTACG
>NW_016937523.1:448-1060 GCF_001483705.2 Eufriesea mexicana
CATCCATCCACACATCCATACATCCATAAATCCATACATCCATACATACATCTATACACACATCCGTACATACATCCATCCTTCCACCCATCCATAAATCCATTCATCCACCAATCCATAAATCCATCCATTCATAGATCCATCCATCCATACATTCATATATACATACATCCATACATGCATACATACATACATCCATACGTCCATGCATCCATACATCCACACATCCATACATGCATACATACATACATATACATCTCTCCATCCATACATCCATCCACCAAACCATCCATCCATCCATACATCCTTACATACATCAATACATCCATCCATCCACCCATTCATCTATACATCCGTACATCCGTAAATTAGTACATCCATACGTCCATACATCCACACATCCATACATCCATACATCCATACATGCATCGATCAATACATCTATCCATCCATACAACCATCCACCAATCCATTCATACATACATACATACATACATACATCAATACATCCATACATCTATCCATACATCCATACACCCGTACATCCATAAATTCGTACATCCATACGTCCATACATCCAGACATCCATACATCCATACATTCATACATCCA
>NW_016937523.1:1080-1317 GCF_001483705.2 Eufriesea mexicana
ACCTCCATCCATCCATACATCCATCAATCCATACATCCATACATATATACATCCATCCATTCATACATCCATACATCCATCCATACATACATCCATACCTAAATCCATCCATACATTCATTCTTCCGTACATAAATTCATCTGTACATCCGACCATCCATACCTCAATCCACCAATACATCCATCCATCCACACAACCATTCTTCCATACATACATCCATCCATACATCCACCTTTC
>NW_016937524.1:0-510 GCF_001483705.2 Eufriesea mexicana
TCCACCTAACGTGCCGAGGCCACCGTTGCAGACCTCCCCAGAGCCAAGCAAAGTTAGCTAGAGCACAGTAATGCGCAGAAATCCGCCGCACTGCAGAGTGAAGCACAAATGTCAAAGGTATGCTAACCTAACCAGATATAACCTTACTTAACCGAACGTAGACTAACCCAAAGTAACATGCCGATGCCACTATTGCTGGCACTCCTAGATCCAAGCTCAATGTATTAGAGCGCAGTAGAGATCTGGAATCCGCACAATATCAGTGTACAGCCCAAAGGCCATAGCTAGCCCATGATAACATAACCAATCATAACGCGACCGAACGTAACATAGTAAAACCTAACGTGCCGAGGCCACCATTGCTGGCCTCCCGAAAGCAAAGCAGAGATTATTAGGACACGGTGGAGCGCAGGAATCCGACTAATAGCTGTGTTTAGGGCAATAGTCTAAGCCTTCATTACCAAACATATCCCAACCCAGCCTAACCGTACGTTACCAACCTCAACCTAT
>NW_016937525.1:0-522 GCF_001483705.2 Eufriesea mexicana
TGCAGTGCTACAGAATCTGGCTGGAAAATTTTATTATATTGACATGTTCGACTAATATCGGGGGTAGCTATCTTTCTTGCATTAATAATGTGGATAGATACTATTGTCGTGCTATAGCCGTTGCAATGCTATAGAATCTGGCTGGAAACATTAATTTTCTTGACATTTTCGAATAATATCGTGGTGAGCTAGCTACCTTCCATAAATAAGGTGGAAAGATTCTATTGATGTGCTATAACCATTGCAATGCTGTAGAATCTGGCTGGAACATTAAATTTTTTTGACATTTTCAAATAATATTGTGGTGAGCTAACTTTCTTGCATAAATAAAGGCGAAAGACTCTATTGGCGTGCTATAACCACTGCAATGCTATAGAATCTGGCTGGAAGATTCAATTTTATTCACATATACGAGTAATGTCGTGGTTAGCTATCTTTCCTGCATAAATAAGGTGGAAGGATTCTATTGGCGTGCTATAGCCGTTGCGATGCTATAGAATCTGGCTGGAAGATTCTATTTTA
>NW_016937526.1:0-564 GCF_001483705.2 Eufriesea mexicana
TGTTATAGTAGTTTCGGTTACGTTAGGTTAAGCTGCGTTAGGCAATGGTAGCTTTGACTTTCCCGTTATATTCTGTTATTAGGCGGAATTCTGCGCAGTACAATGCTCTTGTATGTTCTGCTTGCCTCTGGCGAGGTCAGCAATAGCGGTCTCGGCACGTTAGGTTGAGTTACGTTACGTCCGCAGATGTGATGTTCGGTTAGGTTAGGACAGGGTTGCTCTGATTTTGTGCTGTACACTGCTATTCGGTGAATATCTGCGCTGCACAGCGCTCTAACATGCTCTGTTTGGCTCTGGGGAGGCTAGCACTAGTGATCACGGCAAGCAAGGTTTAGATATGTTTGGCTCGGCTTGGCTAGGGTACGATATGTTTGGTTCGGATATCTTCGACTTTTGTGCTATGCTTTGCACTACATTGCGAAAGATTCCTGCGCTCTCACGTGCTCTAGTATATTCTGATTTTCTCTGAGGAGGGCAGCAATAGAAGTCTCGGCGCGACGGGAATAGATAGGTTATGTTAGGCTACGTTACGTTTTGGTAGGTTTGGATAGGACAGCTCTGTCA
>NW_016937527.1:0-1145 GCF_001483705.2 Eufriesea mexicana
CTGGAGAGGCCAGCAGTATTTGTCTCGTCACGTGAGTTTGAGATAGGTTGCGTACGGCCATGTAACGTGTGATTAGATTAGGACAGGGTAACTCTGACTTTGTGCCATTCATGGCCATTCGGAGGATTTCTGCGCCCTATGTTGCTCTAATATTCTCTGCCCGACCCTCGGGAGGACAGCAATTGTGGTCGAGGCACGTTGGGTTAGGTTAGATTATGTTTGGCTGCGTTAGGTTGCGATGTGTTAAGTTATTATAGCTTCGAACTTTGTGTCACACAATGCTATTCTATGGGCTTCTGCGCATTCCATCGCGCGGTCTCACATTGCTTGCATCTGTGGACGCCAGGAATAATGCTCTCGGCACGTTAGGCTGTGTTATGTTACGTTTGGCTATGTTGGGCTTGGATGGCTTTGGTGGGGATAGCTTTGACTGTCGTGCAATACGCTGTTGTTATGTAGATTTCAGCGCCCTACAATGCTCTGCTACGCTCTGCCTGGCGCTCGTGAGGCCAACAATACTGGTCGTAGCTCCCCAGGCTCTGTTACGTTACGTTTGGGCATGTTAATGATGGCCATATGAGGAGGAGAGCGCGCTGTTCGCTGCTATTCGCGCGATTCCTGCGCTCTACTTTGCGTTAGTATGCTCTGCTTGTCTCTGGGACGCGATTCCTGTGCTCTACTTTGCGTTAGTATGCTCTGCTTGTCTCTGGGGAGGCCAGCAGAAGCGGTCGTGGCAAGATAGCTTCGGTTAGGTTACGATTGATTAGGTTAGGTTACGTTACGTTTGGTTAAGATGGCTTCCACTTTTGTGTTATTCACTGCTTTTTGGTGGATATCTGCGCTCTTCCTTGCTCTAATATGTCCTGCTTTGCTCTGGGAAGGCCACCAATGTAGGTCTAGTCTTGATAAGTTTAGTTACTCTACGTTTGGCTGGGTTAAGTTGGGTCAGGTTATGTTAGGACATCTTTGGCTCTTGAGAAACACACTACAATTTGCTGGTTTTCTGCGTCCTACTGTGCTGCAGTTTACCCTGCTTTGCTCTGGGTAGGCCAGCAATAGTAGCCTCGGCAAGTTAGGTTATGTTAAGATGCGATTGGTTGCGTCACGTTTGGTTAGGCTAGGATAGAAGGGCCTAGACTTTTGTG
>NW_016937528.1:0-305 GCF_001483705.2 Eufriesea mexicana
GTCGAGCAGTGTAGAGTCGTTCAGAGTGGAGCTCAGATATCCACCTAATAACAGCATATGAAAGAAAGTCAAAGCTATCAAAACCAAACCCAGACATGCGGACCTTAACGAAACGTAACCTAACACAACCTAACGTGCCGAAGACTATTGCTGGCCCGCCCGAGCCAAGTATAGCATATTAGAGCGCAGTACAGCGCAGAAGTTCACCGAAGATTAGTATATTGCGCAAAGGTCCATGTTATCCTCTCCTACCCTAAACAAACGTAACATAGCCAAACGTAGCCTAAACCAGATTGACGTGCCGG
>NW_016937529.1:0-917 GCF_001483705.2 Eufriesea mexicana
AGAAAGTTAGCTCGCCACGATATTAGCGGAAAATGTCAATAAAACTGAATTTTCCTGGCAGATACAATATCATTGCAATGGCCATAGCACTCCAATATCTTCCTTCCTCATTACCTAAGCAAGAAAGCTAGCACACCAGGATATTAGCGGGAAATGTCCTTAAAATTGTATTTTCCTGCCCAATTATATTGCAGTGCAATTGCTATAACACGCCAATAGAGTCTTTCCCCCTTATTTATGGAAGAAAGTAAGTTCACCACTATATTAGTTGAAAATGTCAATAAAATTGAATTTTTCATCATTCCAGGCAGATTCTATTGCATTGCAATGACCATAGCACGCCAATAGTGTCCTTCCTCCTTGTTTATGCAAGAAGATTAGCTCACCACGATATTATTCGAAAGTGTATATAAAATTGAATTTCACAGCCAGATTTTTCAGCATTGCAATGGCTATAGTAGCCCAATAGTATTCCTACGCCTTGTGCATACGAGGGAGTTAGCTCATCACGATATTAGTCGAGAATAACAATAAAATTGAATTTTCCGGCACGTTTCTATAGCATTCCAATAGCTGTAGCACGCCAATAGTATCTGTCCTCCTTGTTTATGCAAGAAAGTTAGTTCACCACTATATAAGTCGAAAATGTCTATAAAATAGTATTTTCCAGCCGGATTCTATAGCTCTCCAATGGCTATGGCACGCCAAAAAAATCTTTCCTCCTTATTTATGCAAGGAAATTACCTCACCAAGGTATTAGACGAAAATGCCAATAAAATTGAGTTTTCGAGGCAGGTTCAATAGCATTGTAATGGCTATAGCACGGCAATAGAATCTTTCCTCCTCATTTATCAAAGAAAATTAGCTCACCACGATATTAGTCGAAAATGTAAATAAAATTGAATTTTCCTGCCAGA
>NW_016937530.1:0-257 GCF_001483705.2 Eufriesea mexicana
CCATACATACATCCATGCATACGTCCATACATACATCCATACATACAGCCAACCATACATACATCCACTGTTACATCCAGCCATCCATACATCCATACAGATATACATCCATACATACATACATCCGTACATCCATACATTAGTTCATCCATACATACATACTTCCATCCATACATACATCTATTCATCCATACTTCCATACATTCATACATACATACATCCATAAGTCCATCCATCCATACCTCCGTCTATCCATA
>NW_016937531.1:0-365 GCF_001483705.2 Eufriesea mexicana
TAGAACCTTTCATCCTTATTTATGCATGAAAGTTAGCTCACCGCGATATTAGTAGAAAATGTCTATGAAATTGAATATTCCTGCCTGGTTCGAAACCACTGCTATGTCTACAGCGCGCCAATAGAATCTATCCTCCTCATTTATGCAAGGAAGTCAGTTCACCACTATATTAGTCGAAAATGTCAGTAAAATTGTATTGTCCTTACCTGATTCAAAAACATTGCAGTGGTCATAGCACGCCAATGGAATCTTTCCTCCTTATTTATGCAAGACAGCTGGCTCACCACGATATTAGTCGAAAATGTCAATAAATTTGAATTTTCCAGGTAGATTCTAGAGTATTGCCATGGCTATGGTACGCCAAT
>NW_016937531.1:400-952 GCF_001483705.2 Eufriesea mexicana
AAGAAAATTAGCTCACCACAATATTTGTCGAAGATGTCAATAAACTTTAATTTTCCACCTGATTCTATAGAATTGCAATGGCTACAGCACGCCAAAAGCATCCTTCGTCCTTATCTAAGCAAGGAAGTGAGCTCACCACTATATAAGTCGAAAATGTCAATAAAGTTGAATTCTCCAGCCATATCCTGTAGCAATGCAATGGCTACAGCACGTCAATAGAACCTTCCATCCTTACTTATGCATGAAAGTTAGCTCACCGCGACATTAGTAGAAAATGTCAATGAAATTGAATATTCCTGCCTGGTTCTAAACCACTGCTATGTCTACAGCGCGCCAATAGAATCTATCCTCCTCATTTATGCAAGGAAGTCAGTTCACCACTATATTAGTCGAAAATGTCAGTAAAATTGTGTTGTCCTTACCAGATTCAAAAACATTGCAGTGGTTATAGCACGCCAATGGAATCTTTCCTTCTTATTTATGCAAGACAGATAGCTCAACACGATATTAGTCGAAAAGGTCAATAAAATTGAATTTTCCACGTAGATTCTA
>NW_016937532.1:0-239 GCF_001483705.2 Eufriesea mexicana
TTTTGGACACATTAGGTTAGGCTAGGTTTTGTCAGGGTATCTTTGATTTTCGTGCTATAGACAATTATTCCGTTCATTCCTGCACTCCACCGTGCTCTACTCTGATCTGCTAGACGCTGTGGAGGCCAGCAATAGTGGCCGAGGAACGTTACGTTGAGTATGGCTTCGAAACGTTGGGTTATGTTAGCTTGGGTTAGGTTTGGATATCCGTTACTTTTCTGTTGTACGCCGCGATGCTA
>NW_016937533.1:0-214 GCF_001483705.2 Eufriesea mexicana
GTTACGCTATGGTCTGTTGTGTCAGGTGAGGTTAGGATGCCTTCAACTCCTGTGCTGTTCAATGACATGCAGTGGATATCTGCGCACTGCTGCTCCCTAGTACATTCGGCTTGTCTCTGTGGAGGCCAGCAATAGTGGTCTCGTCATCTCCAGTTGGGTTAAGTTATGTTTGACTGTGTTGTCATGCTACTACGACTTTTATGCTGTACCCTGC
>NW_016937533.1:282-497 GCF_001483705.2 Eufriesea mexicana
GTCGCGGCGTGTGATTTTGTGTTAGACTACGTTTGGTTGGGTTAGGTTTTGTCAGGTTGGGTTAGGTTATCTTTGGCTTTTGTGCAATACACCGCTATGCCATGGGTTTCTGCACTCTACTGTGCTGTAGTACACTCTGCTTGTCTCTGAGGAGGCCAGCAACAGTGGTATCGCCGTGTTAGTTTGTGATAGGCTACGCTTCGATATGTTACGTT
>NW_016937534.1:0-1049 GCF_001483705.2 Eufriesea mexicana
TGTATCATTTTTGTATGATAATTTATCATACAGTATAAGATCATTTTATTGTTCATGTAATGCACCCCACACATTCGCGAAAATCGCTCCGACCTGCCACCTCGCTCGGCCGAAAAAGTCGCCAACCGTAAAGGGTTAGAGTAGGCCGCATCCCAGCAACATTGTCGCATCTGCGTAAACGGGCCTTAGAACCCCGCGAAACTCTAATCGTGCGAGTTGCAGTGTTTGGAACGCAACAATATTTCCTGTTAATTTATAATAGACGCAAGATGAACATTCACTGGCTTTTAACCCTTTGAGCGAGGCTGAGCTGTTCGACGTTAAGCGTACGCTGTGGGGCCGATCACTTCTTACGATAGTGCACGTGCTGGACTGCCTGCTTTTTACGACAAAGAGCATACTGCGCTGATTCAAATTTCATTGCGAAATATGTTGATTTTAACTTAAATAATTTGTGTGGTGACTACAGAAACCTTTAACAGAACCATTTATTTCATTAAGCAATAATAACATGTAAAAAAAATACAGCTACAATAACATATAAAAAATACAATATAAAAAATACAGCTATAATAACAAAATATAAAAAAATAGTAAATGATATATTTGAAATTGAAAATTTAATAATTTTGTACTGTATGATAAATTTCAAAACAGGGTTCAATACATAAGCCAATGTACGCCAAATTAATTTTGTACATTTAATTAACAAAATAGTTTATTTTATTCACTATTCACAAATAAATATAATAAACTATAACTATGATATAACTGAAGAACCATTTGATAGTTAAACAAAAATGTTCATACATACAAGTAGGAAACAGGTGGGAGGAGTCATTTTTCCACTAACAATCCTATTAGTGCCTATGCGAAAAGAAAAAAGAAATTTGGTAATTTTCTATACTTGTTTGTTGCTCAGGTATACGCGTCTGGCAAAGGATTATCGTAATTAAGTCGTAAAGTACAAACTGATTGGGTAAATTCTAAAATACAAGAAAAATCACGTTTCGGCAATATTCTAAACTAATTATAAACTATTACGAAAT
>NW_016937535.1:0-6397 GCF_001483705.2 Eufriesea mexicana
ATTGCAATGTCTATAGCACGCCAATAGAATCTAAACTCCTTATTTATGCAAGAAAGATAGCTCTCCACGAAACTAGTCGAAACTGTCAATAAAATATATCTTTCCAGCCAGATTCAAGTGCATTGCAATGGCTACAGAAGGCCAATAGAACCTTTCCTCCTTACTTATGCAAGAAAGTTAGCTGTCCACGATATTAGTAAAAAATGTCAATAACATTGAGCATTCCGGCCTGATTCTACTGCATTGCAATGGCTATAGCACTACAGAACGATCATTCCTCCTTACTTAGTGGAGGCAGTTAGCTCACCACGATATGAGTAGAAAATGACAATAAAATTGAATTTTCCACGAAGATTCTATTGCATTAATGCATTACAAAGCCTACAGCACGCCATTAGAATCTATCCTCCTCATATATGCGAGAAAGCTAACTCGGCACGATATTAGCCGAAAATGTCAATAAAATTGAATTTTGCAACCTCATTCTATATCATTGCAATGTCTGTAGCACGCCAATAGAATCTACCCTGCTTATTTAGGCAAGCAGAATAGCTAACCACGATATTAGTCGAAAATGTCAATAAAATTGAATCTGCCAGGCACATCCTATATCATTCCAATGGTTATAGCACGCCAAAGGAATCTTTCCTCCTTATTTATGCAAGAATGGTAGCGCGCCACAATATTTTACGAAAATGTCTGAAAAATTAAATTTTCCGGCCAGATTCTATCGCATTGCAATGGTTATAGCTTCAAAAATATAATATTTCGTCCTTGTTTATGCAAGAAAGCTAGCTCACCACGATATGAGTCGAAACTGTCAATAACATTGAGCATTCCAGCCTGATTCTACTGCATTGCAATGGCTATAGCACTACAGAAGGATCATTCCTCCTTACTTAGGGAAGGAAGTTAGCTCACAATGATGTTAGTAGAAAATGACAATGAAATTGAATTTTTCAGCAAGATTCTATCGCATTGCAATGCCTATAGCATACCAACAGAATCTTTCCTCCTGATTTACGGAAGAAATTTATCTCACCACCATATTAGTCGCAAATGTCAACAAAATTGGTTTTTCCAGCAAGATTCTTTGGCATTGCAATGCCAATAGCACGCCAATAGAATCCATCCGCCTTATTTACGCAAGAAAGATAGCTCACCACGACATCAGCTGGAAATGTCGATAAAATCGAAACTGCCAGGCACATTCCATATCATTGCAATGGATATAGCACTCCAAAAGTATCTTTCCTCCATACTTATGCAAGGAAGCTTGCTCACCACGATATAAGTCGAAAATGACAATAAAATTGAACTTTCCAGCCAGATTCTACAACATTGCAGTGGTAACAGCTTGCCAATATAATCTTTCCTCCGTGTTTATGCAAGAAAGCCAGCTCACCACGATATTAGTCGAAAATGTCAATAAAATTGAACTTTCCAGCCAGATTCTACAACATTGCAATGGTAACGGCTTGCCAATATAATCTTTCCTCCGTGTTTATGCAAGAAAGCCAGCTCACCACGATATTGCGCTCCAATGTCAATAAAATTGAAATTTCCGGCCAGATTCAACAGCATTGGAACGGCTATAGCACGCCAAAATGATCCTTCCACCATGCTTATGCCAGGAATCTAGCTCACAACGATATAAGTCGAAAATGACATTAAAATTGAACTTTTCAGCCAGATTCTACAGCATTGCAGTGGTAATAGCTTGCCAATAAAATCTTTCCTCCTTGTTTATGCAAGAAAGGTAGCGCACCGCGATATTAGTCGAAAATGTCAATAAAATTGAATTTTCAAGACAGATTCTGCAGCATTGCAATGGCTATAGCGCTCCGAACGGATCTTTCCTGCTTATCTATGCAAGGAAGTTAGCTCACCGCTAAATTAGTCGAAAATGTCAATAAAATTGAATTTTCCAGGAAGATTCTATTGCATTGCAATACATATAGCATGCCAACATAATCTTTCCTCCTGATTTATGGAAGACAGTTAGCTCACCTCGTTATTAGTCGAAAATGTCAATAAAATTGCATTTTCCATCCAGATTCTATAGCATTGCAATGCCTATAGGATGCCAACAGAATCTTTCCTCCTGATTTATGGAAGAAAGTTAACTCACCACGATATTAGTCGAAAATGTCAATAAAATTGAATTTTCCGGCCAGATTCTACAGCATTGCAATGGCTATAGCACGCCAAAAGGATCTTTCCACCTGATTTATGGAAGGAAGCTAGCTCACCACGATAAAAGCCGAAAATGACAATAAAATTGAACTTTCCAGCAAGATTCTACAGCATTGCAATGGCTTTAGCACTACACAAGTATCTTTCCTCCTTACTTAGGGAAGGAAGTTAGCTCACAATGATGTTAGTAGAAAATGACAATAAAATTGAATTTTCCAGGAGGATTCTATTGCATTACAATGCCTACAGCACGCCATTAGGTTCTAACCTCCTTATATATGCGAGAAAGCTTACCCCCCACGATATTAGCCGAAAATGTCAATACAATCGTATTTTAGATCCACATTCAATATCATTGCAACGTCTATAGCACGCCATTAGAATCTACTCTGCTTACTTAGGCAAGCAGGATAGCTCGCCAAGATATTAGCCGAAAATGTCAATAAAATTGAATTTTCCAACCACATTCTACATCATTGCATTGTCTATAGCACGCCAATAGAATCTAAACTCCTTATTTATGCAAGAAAGGTAGCTCACCGCGAAATTAGTCGAAACTGTCAATAAAATAGATCTTTCCAGCCAGATTCAAGTGCATTGCAATGGCTATAGAAGGCCAATAGAACCTTTCCTCCTTATTTATGCAAGAAAGTTAGCTCTCCACGATATTAGTAAAAAATGTCAATAACATTGAGCATTCCAGCCTGATTCTACTGCATTGCAATGGCTATAGCACTACAGAAGGATCTTTCCTCCTTACTTAGGGAAGGAAGTTAGCTCACAATGATGTTAGTAGAAAATGACAATAAAATTGAATTTTCCAGGAGGATTCTATTGCATTACAATGCCTACAGCACGCCATTAGGTTCTAACCTCCTTATATATGCGAGAAAGCTTACCCCCCACGATATTAGCCGAAAATGTCAATACAATCGTATTTTAGTTCCACATTCAATATCATTGCGACATCTATAGCACGCCAATAGAATCTACCCTGCTTATTTGGGCAAGCAGTATAGCTCACCACGATATTAGCCGAAAATGTCAATAAAATTGAGTTATCCAACCACATTCTACATCATTACAATGTCTATAGCACGACAATAGAATCTAAGCTCATTATTTATGCAAGAAAGGTAGCTCACCATGAAATTAGTCGAAACTGTCAATAAAATAGAACCTTCCAGCCAGATTCAAGAGCATTGCAATGGCTATAGAAGGCCAATAGAATCTTTCCTCCTTATTTATGCAAGAAAGTTAGCTCACCACGATATAAATCGAAAATTTCTATACAATTAAATTTCTCTTCCACATTCTACATCATTGCAATGTCTATAGCACGCCAATAGAATCTAAACTCCTTATTTATGCAAGAAGGGTAGCTCACCACGATATTAGTCGAAACTGTCAATAAAATTGAACTTTCCAGGGAGACTCCAGAGCATTGCGATGGCTTTAGCAGGCCAATAGAATCTATCCTCCTTATATATGCGAGAAAGCTAACTCACCAAGATATTAGCCGAAAATTGCAATAAAATTGAATTTTCCAACGACATTCTATATCATTGCAATGTTTATAGCACGCTAATAGAATCTAGCCCGCTTATTTAGGCAAGCAGAATAGCTCACCACGATATTAGCCGAAAATGTGCATAATATTGAATTTTCCATTCAGATTTAATGGCATTGCAGTGTCTATAGCTCGCCAATTGCATCTTTCCTCCATGTTTATGCAAGGAAATTAGCGCACCACGATATTAGTCGAAAATGTCAAAAAAATTGAACTTTCCAGCCAGATTCTATAGCATTGCAATGGTTATAGCTTGAAAAATATAATATGTCCTCCTTGTTTATGAAAGGAAGTTAGCACACAACGATATTAGTACAAAATGGAAATAAAATTGAATTTTCCAGCCAGGTTCTACAGCATTGCAGTGGTAATAGCTTGCCAATACGAACTTTCCTCCTTGTTTATGCAAGAGAGTTAGCTCCCCACGATATTAGTCGAAAATGTCAATAAAATTGAATTTTCCATCCAGATTCTATAGCATTGCAATGCCTATAGCATGCCAACAGAATCTTTCCTCCTGTCTTATGGATGAAAGTTAGCTCACCTCAATATTAGTCGTAAATGTCAATAAAGTTGATATTTCCAGCAAGATTCTATAGCATTGCAAAGCCTATAGCACCCCAGAAGAACCTTTCCTTCGTATTTATGCGAGAAAGTTAACTCACAACGATATTAGCCGAAAATGTCAATAAAATTGAGATTTCCATCCAGATTCCATAGCATTGCAGTGGCTATAGCTCGCCAATAGTATCTTTCCTACATGTTTATGCAGGAAAGTTATCTCACCAAGATATTAGTCGAAAATGACTATAAAATTGAATTTTCCAGCAAGATCCTATAGCACTGCAATGCCTATAGCATGCCAATAGAATCTTTCCTCCTGTTTTATGGAAGAAAGTTGGCTCACCACCATATCAGTCGTAAATGTCAATAAAGTTGATATTTCCAGCCAGATTCTTCGGTATTGCAATGCCAATAGCACGCCAATAGAACCTTTCCGCCTTATTTACGCAAGAAAGATAGCTCACCACGATATTAGTTGAAAATGTCGATAAAATCGAAACTGCCAGGCACATTCCCTATAATTGCAATCGTTATAGCAAGCCAAAAGGATCTTTCCTCCATTCTTATGCAAGGAAGATAGCTCACCACGATATAAGCCGAAAATGACATTAAAATTGAACTTTCCAGCAAGATTCTACAGCATTGCAGTGGTAATAGCTTGCCAATATAATCTTTCCTCCTTATTTATGCAAGAAAGGAAGCGCACTACAATAATATTCGAAAATGTGAATAAAATTGAATTTTCCAGCCAGATTCTTCGGTATTGCAATGCCAATAGCACGCCAATAGAACCTTTCCGCCTTATTTACGCAAGAAAGATAGCTCACCACGATATTAGTCGAAAATGTCAAGAAAATTGCATCTGCCAGGCACATTCCATATCATTGCAATGGTTATAGCACGCCAAAATAATCTTTCCTCCTTATTTATGCAAGAAAGGAAGCGCACTACAATAATATTCGAAAATGTGAATAAAATTGAATTTTCGTGCAAGATTCTATAGCATTGCAATGCCTATAGCATGCCAACAGAATCTTTCCTCCTGATAAATGGAAGAAAGATAGTTCACCACGTTATAAGCCGAAAATGACAATAAAATTGATTTTTCCAACCAGATTCTTTGGCATTGCAATGGCAATAGCACGCCAATAGAATCTTCCCTCCTTGTTTATGTAAGAAAGTTTTCTCACCACGATATTAGTCCAAAATGAAAATAAAAATGAATTTTCCATCCAGATTCTATAGTATTGCAATGGCAATAGCACGCCAATAGAATCTTTCCCCCTTGCTTATTCAAGAAAGTTAGGTCACCACGATGTTAGTCGAAAAGGTCAATAAAATTGAACTTTCCAGCCAGATTCTATAGCATTGCAATGGTTATAGCTCGCCAATATAATCTTTCCTCCATGCTTATGCAAGAAAGTTAGCTCACCACGTTAGTCGAAAATGCCAATAAAATTGATCTTTCCAACCAGATTATACTGCATTGCAATGGCTATAGCACTCCAGAAGTATCTTTCCTCCTTACTTAGGGAAGGAAGCTATCTCACCACGATATTAGCAGAAAATGACAATAAAATTGAATTTTCCAGGAAGATTCTATTGCATGTTAATGCCTACAGCACGCCATTAGAATCTAACCTCCTTATATATGCGAGAAAGTTAACTCACCACGATATTAGCCGAAAATGTCAATAAAATCGAATTTTAGATCCACATTCAATATCATTGCGACGTCTATAGCACGCCAAGAGAATCTACCCTGCTTATTTGGGCAAGCAGTATTGCTCGCCACGATATTATCCGAAAATGTCAATAAAATTGAATTATCCAACCACATTCTACATCATTGCAATGTCTATAGCACGACAATAGAATATAAGCTCCTTATTTATGCAAGAAAGGTAGCTCACCATGAAATTAGTCGAAACTGTCAATAAAATAGAACCTTCCAGCCAGATTCAAGAGCATTGCAATGGCTATAGAAGGCCAATAGAATCTTTCCTCCTTATTTATGCAAGAAAGTTAGCTCACCACGATATTAATCGAAAATGTCAATAAAATTGA
>NW_016937535.1:7391-8406 GCF_001483705.2 Eufriesea mexicana
CTCAACAGCATTGGAACGGCTATAGCACGCCAAAATGATCTTTCCACCATGCTTATGCCAGGAAGCATGCTCACCACGATATAAGTCGAAAATGACAATAAAATTGAACTTTTCAGCCAGATTCTGCAGCATTGCAATGGTAATAGCTTGCCAATATAATCTTTCCTCCTTGTTTATGCAAGAAAGGTAGCGCACTGCAGTATTATCCGAAAATGTGAATAAAATAGAATTTTCCGGCCAGATTCTATAGCATTGCAATGGTTACAGCTTGCCAATATAATCTTTCCTCCTTGTGTATTCAAGAAAGCTAGCACACCGCGATATTAGTCGAAAACGTCAATAAAATTGAATTTTCAAACCAGATTCTGCAGCATTGCAATGGCTATAGCACTCCGAACGGATCCTTCCTGCTTATCTATGCGAGGAAGTTAGCTCACCACGAAATTAGTCGAAAATGTCAATAAAATTGAATTTTCCAGGAAGATTCTATTGCATTGCAATGCCTAGAGCATACCAACAGAGTCTGTCCTCCTGATTTACGGAAGAAAGTTAGCTCATCACCTTATTAGTCGCAAATGTCAATATAATTGATTTTTCCAGCCAGATTCTTTGGCATTGCAATGCCAATAGCTCGCCAATAGAATCTATCCGCCTTATTTACGCAAGAAAGATAGCTCACCACGATATTAGCTGGAAATGTCGATAAAATCGAAACTGCCAGGCACATTCCATATCATTGCAATGGATATAGCACGCCAAAAGGATCTTTCCTCCATACTTATGCAAGGAAGCTAGCTCACCACGATATAAGCCGAAAATGACAATAAAATTGACCTTTCCAGCAAGATTCTACAGCATTGCAGTGGTAATAGCCTGCCAATATAAACTTTCCTCCTTGTTTATGCAAACTTTCCTCCATGTTCATGCAAGAAAGTCAGCTCCCCACGAAATAAGTCGAAACTGTCAATAAAATAGAACTTTCCAGCCAGATTCAAGTGCATTGCAATGGCTATAG
>NW_016937536.1:0-1317 GCF_001483705.2 Eufriesea mexicana
TCCGTCTTATATTGTGGTGAGCTAACTTTCTTGGATATATAAGGAGGAAAGATAATATTGGCGCGCTATAACCATTGCATTCATACAGAATGTGTTTGGAAAATTCAAATTATTGACATTTTAGACTAACATCGTGGTGAGCTAACTTTCATGCGTATATAAGGAGGAAAGATTCAATTCACTTGCAATAACCGTCGCAATGCTATAGAATCTGGCTGGAAAGTTCAATTTTATTGACAGTTTCGACTAATATTGTGGTGAGCTTACTCTCTTGCATAAATAAGGATGAAAGATACTATTGGCCTGCTATAGCCATTGCATTGATATAGAATGTGTTTGGAAAATTCAAATTTATTGACATTTTCAACTAACATCGTTGTGGGCTAACATTCTTGCATATATAAGGTGGAAAAAGAATCTATTCGCGTGCTATGGGCAAAGCAAAGCTACACAATCTTCGTGGATAATTTAATTTTAACGACTTTTCCGACCCATATCGCGGTGACCTAACTTTAGTGCGTACATAAATGGGAAAGATTCAATTGGCGTGATATAGCCGTCGCAATGCTAGAGAATCTGGCTGGAAAGTTCAATTTTGCTGACATTTTCGACTAATATCGTGGTGAGCTGACTTCCTGGTGTAAGAAGGGTGGAAAGATGCTTTCTGAGTGCTATAGGCATTGCAATGATATAGGTTGTGGCTGGAAAATACAATTTTGTTGACATTTTCGACTAATATCGTGGTGAGCTGACTTCCTGGTGTAAGAAGGGTGGAAAGATGCTTTCTGAGTGCTATAGGCATTGCAATGATATAGGTTGTGGCTGGAAAATACAATTTTGTTGACATTTTCGACTAATATCGTGGTGAGCTGACTTCCTGGTGTAAGAAGGGTGGAAAGATGCTTTCTGAGTGCTATAGGCATTGCAATGATATAGGTTGTGGCTGGAAAATACAATTTTGTTGACATTTTCGACTAATATCGTGGTGAGCTAACTTTATTGCATAAATAAGGAGAAAAGATTCAATTCGCGTGCTAAAGCCGTCGCAATGCAATTGAATGTGGCAGGAAAATTCAATTATATTGACTTTTTTGACTAATATTGTTGTGAGCTGACTTTCTTGCATAAATTAGGAGGAAATATTCTGTGTGCGTGCTATAGGCATTGCAAAGCAGTTGAACCTAGAAGGATAGTACAATTTTGTTGACATTTTCGTCTAGAATCGTGGTGAGCTACCTTTCATGCATAAATAATGAGGAAAGATACTATTGGCGCGCTGTAGCCGTGGCAGTGATATAGAATGTGGTTGGAAAATTA
>NW_016937537.1:0-1129 GCF_001483705.2 Eufriesea mexicana
ATATATTGTATATATTGCATAATATATATTGTACATATTGTATATTGCATATTATATATTGTATATATTGGATAATATATATTGTACATATTGTATATTGCATATTATATATTGTACATATTGCATATTGCATATTATATATTGTACATATTGCATATTGCATAATATATATTGTACATATTGTATATTGCATATTATATATTGTATATATTGCATAATATATATTGTACATATTGTATATTGCATATTATATATTGTACATATTGCATATTGCATATTATATATTGTACATATTGCATATTGCATATTATATATTGTACATATTGCATATTGCATATTATATATTGTACATATTGCATATTGCATATTATATATTGTACATATTGTATATTGCATATATTGTACATTGCATCTCACATACTGCACGTTGCTGAGAAGGAGTCCGCTGAGCGAGAACGCAGGACCCAGTTGACCGACCCCCCCCCCCTCCCCCTCCTTAGTCCTTTGCACTTATTGCAATTATTTTTCAATTTTGTCGTCAATAACTCCCTACAATTTTAAGTACTTTGTTTGAAATTTACTTCGCAGGACGGTTCCTCGAGTGCTACTTATTTTCAAGAATTTTGTTTACTGATTACATTAAATATAGCTCTCCAACATTGTTGTAATTTACATTTTGAATTTAAGTAATTCAAGTGGATACTTATTTTCTGCTTTCCTGTTCACTAAATAAAAATCAAAAATCAAAAAACGACGTAGGAGTTCCTGTGATAAGGACTGATATCTAGTCACTCAACAAAGGAGTGCAAAGGGTTAATGACAGAAATTCCTATTATCTCGGTCATATAGCACCACGTGACAAAGAAAGCGAAGGAAACAATCGAGACAAAGTGAAACAGACGCAAGAGCGTAGACTCATCCCTAAAGCATTAACTTCGAATTCTTCTGACAAATATTCATTTCCTAATTTTATTTAACTATACTTATATCTTATACTCGTATTATTGGGTTGGCAACTAAGTCATTGCGGATTTTGTCAATAGATGGCTTTTGCACGTTCTTTTATTTTGTCAACGTGTTCAAGACACCTAACTTATATTGTTTTCTTGCTGTTTGGACTTCCGCCTTT
>NW_016937538.1:0-290 GCF_001483705.2 Eufriesea mexicana
GAGCTATAGCCACTGCAATGCTATAGAATCTGGATGGAAAATTCAATTTTATTGACATATTCGCGTAATATCGTGGGGAGTTATCTTTCTCGCATAAATACGAAGGAAGGATTCTATTGGCGTGCTGTAGGCTTTGCAATGCCATAGAATCTGGCTGGAAAATTCAATTTTATTGACTTTTACGACAAATATCGTGGCGAGCCAACTTCCTTGCATAACTAAGGAGGAAAGATTCTATTGGAGTGCTATAGACATTGCAATGCAATAGAATCTTCCAGGAAAATTCAATT
>NW_016937539.1:0-216 GCF_001483705.2 Eufriesea mexicana
TACTTGCCAAGGAATAGATCAATTCAAAATCTAAAATCTGTTATGGCTTGGTGAATAGATCGCTTAACGCCTTCAATCCGATGGCAAGTACAGCCATCTACTTGCCAGAGAGTAGGTCTACTCAAAATTTCTAATCTGTTATAGAAGTCTATACAAAATCTATAATCTGTTATAGCATGGTGAATAGATCGTCTAACGCCTTCAATCCAATGGAAA
>NW_016937540.1:0-250 GCF_001483705.2 Eufriesea mexicana
TGCAATGCTATAGAATCTGGGTCGAGAATTCTACTTCATTGACATTTTCAACTAATATCGGGGCGTGCTACCTTTCTTGCATGAATAAGGAGGAAAGATTTTATTGGCGTGCTTTAGCTATTGCGATGCTATGGAATCTGGCTGGAAATTCAATTTTGTATACTTTTTCGGTTAATATCGTGGTGAGCTTACATTCTTGCATAAATAAGGAGAAAGGATTCTGTTGGCGTGCTATTGCCATTGCAGTCCT
>NW_016937541.1:0-4450 GCF_001483705.2 Eufriesea mexicana
TTCTGTGATCTACTGCGCTCTAGTACAATCTGTTAGGCTATTGGGGCTGGGGCAGAGGCCGCGGTACGTTATGCTTCGCTTGGTAAGGTTCGGTTTGGCCACGTTAGGATCGGATATCTTCGTGCCTTGTGCTGTTGACTACATTGTGGTGGACTTCTGCGCACAACTGCTCCCTAGCACATTCGGTTTGTCTCTGCGAATGCCAGAAATTGTGGTCTCCTCCTGATAGGTTTAGCTTTACTACGTTTGGCTGTGTTACTTTTGGCTAGGTTAGGATTTGCTACATTGACCTCTGTGCTGTTCACTGCCATTCGGCAGATTTCTGGGCTCTAGTGTGCTGTTATATGTTCTGCCTGGCTCTGGGGAGGCCAGATATATTGGTCTCGCCCCGTCATGCTCAGATACACTACGTTTGGAGAGGTTAGGTATGGTCAGGTTAGGTCGACGTAAGTCCGACTCGTCCGCTATTCGCCGCAATGCGGCGGGTTTCTGCGCATATCTGTGCTCGAGTACATTCTGCATGTCTTTGTGGATGCCAGCAATAGTGATCTCGTCATGTTAGATTGATTTAGGTTACGTTTCGTAGGACAAGGTTAGGCTAAGCTCGGTCAAATAAACTTACACTTTCGTCTTATTCGCTGCTATTCGGAGTATTCCTGCGCTATGCTGTGCTCTACTATACTATGCTTAGCCCTGGGAATGCCACCAATTGTCGCCGCGGCAAGTAAAGTTGAAGTAGGCTACGTTTGGTTAGGTTATGCTAGCTTGGGTTACGTATGGGTAGATATAACCTATGTGCTTTACACTGCGATTCTATGGAGTTCTGAGGTCTGCTCTCTTCTAGTAAATTTTGATCGACTCTGGGGAGGCCAGCAATAGTGTTCGGGATACGACAGGATGAGCTATGATACGCTTGTTTATGTTAAAATTGGACATATTAGGGTAGGATAACTTTGACTTTTGCGCTATACATTACTATTCGGCGGTTTTCTGCGCTCCAGTGTGCTCTAGTATGTACTGCTTGGCTCTGGGGCGGCCAGCAATACTGGTCTCGACACGACAGTTTGAGCTATGTTACGTGCCGTTAGGGAATAGAAGGCTACGTTAGGAAGGCTAGGTTAGGATTTCCTTGATTTTTGTGCTTTACACTGCTATTCGGATGACTTCTGCGCTCTATAGTATTCTACGATTCACTGCTGGACTCTGGGGAGTCGAGCAATAGTGGTCGGGGCACGTTATTTTGAGTCAGGATATGTTTCGTCGGGTTCGGTTGGGATAAGTTTGGTTAGGATAGCTTCGGCCTTCGTGCTATACACCGTTGTATGCTGGATTTGTGAGACCTACTGTGCTCTACTGTATTTTAAGTGGCTCTGGTGATGCCTGCAGCACTGGCCGCGACGCGTCATGTCCAGTTCTGCTACGTTTGGTTAGGTTACGTTAGGCCAGGTTAGTTTCGGTTAAGCCAGGATAGGATAGGGTATCCCCGACTTTTCTAACATAAACTGCTATTCGGTGGATTTCTGCGCTCTACATTGCTCTACTATAATCTGCGCGACTCTGTGGAGGCAAGCAATTGCGGCCGCGGCGCTTTACGTTGAGATAGGTTACGTTTGGCTAGGTTAGGTTAGGCTAAGTTTGGAAAGGATAGCTTTGACTTTCGTGCTATACACTGCTATTCGGCGGACCTCTGTGCTCTGCTGTACCCTACTATATCCTGCTAGACAATGGGGATGTCAGAAGCAGTGGTCGCGGCAAGTAATGCTGGGTTATGCTGCGTTTGGTTAGGGTAGATGATGTCAGGTTACGTTAGGGTAACTACTGCTATTGTGCTGCTCACCGTAATGCGGTGGAACTCTGCACTCTGCTGTGCTGTAGTACATTCTGCTTGTCTCTGGAGATACCAGCGATTGTGGTCTCGTCATGTTAGGTTGGGCGTGCCTACGTTTGGATGTGATACGTTTGGCTAGGATAGGATAGACTACTTAGACTTCTGTGCTATTCGCAGCAATTCGGTGGATTTCTGCGCCCTGATGTGCTCTAATATGCTCTGCTTGTGTCTGCGGAGGCCAGACATATCTTCCTCGACACGTAATGCTTAGATACATTACGCTCGGATAGGTCAGGTAAGGACAGGATATGTCAGGGTATGCCTGACGTTTGTACTGCACACCGCCATCTGCGCATTTCTGCACGCTAGTGTGCTCTAGTATGCTCTGCTTGGCTCTGGGGTGGCCAGCAACAGTGGTCTGGGCACGGTACGTTCAGCTCTGCTACCTTCGCTCATGTTATATTTGGTGAGGCTAGGATAGGAATGTTTATGCTCTTCTTTGTCAGGTTAGGTTGAGTTAGTTTACGTCTAGGTATGCTACGTTTTCGTAGGTTAGGGTAGGCTACTTTGACTTTTTTGCTTTACACCGCTATTCCGTGTGTTTCTGTGATCTGCATTGCTCTACTGTAGTCTTCTTGACTCTGGAGAGGCGAGCAGTGGCGTTCGCGGCACGATCCGTTCAGTTAGGTTAGGTTACGTATGGAAATATTTGCTTAGGTTAACTTTGACTTTCGTGCTATACGTTATATGTTATCACGTGGATTTCTGTGATCTACTGTGCTCTACTTCATTATGCTTGGCTCTGTGGCGGATAGGAGCTGTGGTCGCAGCTCGATGCGTTGAGCTGTGCTACGATTGATTATGTTAGGTTAGGTCAGGTTAGGTTAGGATATCTTCAACTTATGTGCTATTCAATGCAACGCGGTTGATTTCTGCGCACTACTGTGCTTCAGTACATTCTGCTTGTCCATGTGGAGGCTAGCAATTGTGGTATCGTCATGTTAGATTGAGCTAGGCTGCGTTTATGTATGCCACGTATGGTTGTGTTAGGATATGCTTCTTCGACTTTCGTACTGTACACCGCTTTTCGGCGGATTTTTGTGGTCTACTGTGCTCTAATATAATCTGATTTGCTCTGGGGAGGCCAGGAGCAATGGTCGCGGCATGTCATGTTGGGTTATGCTGCGTTTGGTTAGGTTATGTTATCTAGGGTTATGTGTGGATAAGTATGTTCTTTGTGCTGTACACTGCGTTTCCCCGGGCGTCGGCGCCCTAATGTCCTCCAGTGACTTCTGTCCGACTCTGTGAAGGCCAGTAATAGTGGCCGTGGTACGTTAGGTTGAGCTATGTTAGGTTTGGCTGTGCTATGATTGAATATATTTGATTAGTATAGCTTTGACTTTTTTGCTGTACACTGCCATTCGGTAGGCTCCTGCAATGCTCGTTGCTCTACTGTACTCTGCTCGACTCCGGGAAGGACAGTAATAGCGGTATCGGCCCGTTAGCTTTAGTTACGCTACGTTCGGTTACGTTAAGTTAGTTTGGGTTAGGTTTGGATAGATTTGACTCTCCAGGTATACAATGTTACTCGGTGGATTTCTGCGCTCTACTGCGATCTAGTATGTTCTGCTTGGCTTTGGGGAAGCCAGTAACGGTGGTCTCAGCGCGTTAGGATGAAATACGATAATAGGTTAGACTGAGTAAGATCACGTTTGGTTAGGTTATGTTCGGTTGGGTTAGGTTATGATGGCAACGGCTTACGTGCTCAACACTGATATTCTATGGACCTACGTGCTACAATGTGCTCTATAGTATTCCACTTGTTTCTGGGGAAGCAAGCAATAATGGTTTTGGCAGGTTAGGTTCAGTTATTCTACTTTTGGTTAGGTTAGGCTAGGTCTTGTTAGGTTTGGGTATCTTCGACTATTCTGCTATAAATTGCTGTTTGGTGGCTCTCTGCGATATACTCTGCTCTACTACCCTATAGTGGACTCTGTGGAGGTCAGAATTCGAGGGCTTGCAGCGAAAGGTCTTGTTAGGCTACGTTTGGCGGTGTTACGTTTGGCTACGTTAGGTCGGGGTATTTACGACTACTGTGCTGATAACTGCGATTCTATGGACCTCTGCCCTCTTCTGTTCCCTAATATGCCCTGCTTGGCGATGGTGTGTTCACCAATAGTTGGCTATGCACGTTAGGTTGGGCTTGGTTACGTTTGGTAAGGTTAGGCTAGGCCAGGATATGTTAGGATATCTCCTACTTTCATGCTTTACACTTCAACGCGGCGGATTTCTGCCTTCTACTGTGTACTAGTATATTCAGCTAGCCTCTGGGGAGGTCAGCAATTGTGGTGTAGTGGCTTGAGTTTTAGTCAGGTCGTGTCTGGTTAAGGTACGTTTGGCTATGTTCGGATAGGGGTACTTGGACTTTTGCGCTATACACGGCTGTTCTGTGGATTACTGCTCTCTCCATTGCTCTACTATACTCTGCTCGACTCTGGGGAGACAAGCAATAGTGGTCTCGGCACGTTAGGTTTAGTTAGGTTGCGTTCGCCTATATTACGTTTGGATATGTTATTATAGGATATAATATGCCTTTGTGCTATGGACTTCAGTTCGGTGCAC
>NW_016937541.1:9628-10073 GCF_001483705.2 Eufriesea mexicana
GTTAGGAAGGCTAGGTTAGGATTTCCTTGATTTTTGTGCTTTACACTGCTATTCGGATGACTTCTGCGCTCTATAGTATTCTACGATTCACTGCTGGACTCTGGGGAGTCGAGCAATAGTGGTCGGGGCACGTTATTTTGAGTCAGGATATGTTTCGTCGGGTTCGGTTGGGATAAGTTTGGTTAGGATAGCTTCGGCCTTCGTGCTATACACCGTTGTATGCTGGATTTGTGAGACCTACTGTGCTCTACTGTATTTTAAGTGGCTCTGGTGATGCCTGCAGCACTGGCCGCGACGCGTCATGTCCAGTTCTGCTACGTTTGGTTAGGTTACGTTGGGCCAGGTTATTTTCGGTTAAGCCAGGATAGGATAGGGTATCCCTGACTTTTCTAACATAAACTGCTATTCGGTGGATTTCTGCGCTCTACATTGCTCTACTATAATC